>NC_133649.1:150896380-151196380 GCF_009905375.1 Apium graveolens | reverse complement strand
GCTGAGTCTATCAAGACGGTGATTGAGTAGCCTGCGAGGAAGGTAGGCCCGAACACTTGGAACGAGAAGACTCTTGAGGACTTTGATTTGGATCTCATCGTTGCTACTATCTGTGTGCCTAAGACTCATTGGAAGTTTAAGAGGGGCACTACTGATTACTCCATGTTTCATGCGTCATGCATGAACAGTTATGCACGGGCTTGGAACTCGTTTATTTGTGCTAACATCATGCCATCTTCTCATGTGCATGAGATTACTGTGGAGCGTGCTCGTCTGTTTTGAAGTATTCTGCAGGGGGATTACACTGATTTGGGGATGGTTACATACCAGGGGATTCTGAGGTTTTTGAGAGGAGGTACTACTGGGGCTATTCCGTATGTCTACGTTGTGACGAAGTTGTGCGTGGAAGTTGGTGTTCATTGGTCCGCACATGAGCAGCTTCAGATTCCTAGTGCTCATATTGACAGTTCTACACTGCACAACATGGTTGAGTGGTATGGAGGGAAGCCCGATCCTAAGGGGCTTGGTTACTCATATGCTCATTTGCTAGGAGGTGTGCCTATGGAAGCAGCTACAGCAGGAGGTTCTCAGCATGCCCGTAGAGCAGCTTGGAGAGCTCAGTATGGAGAGGAAGTTGGTTCGTCATAGCAGCAATATGAGGAGGAAGCAGGAGCGGAGATGGGAGCTGGTTTGAGTTCGACGCAGTATAGGTTGCGAGGAGGATGGATGCAATGCACGACATCCATAGTCGTTTTGCACGCGATCTCACCCAGGCACTTGGGACTGCATTTAGAGCCACCGCAGTTGACATTCATTGGCCAGTATTCGGTGAGGACTCTGTGTATCCACCTCCTGACACGCCTGACACTCCACCCCTTGAGGGTGATGATTCTGATTTATAGTAGGTATGCCTGATTCCTTACTATTACCTTCACTGAGGACAGTGAATATTTTAAGTTTGGGGCTAGTAGTTGAAGGAATATGTTTGTGTGAGTCTCATATAGTTGCATGTTCATGATAGTTTAGTTCATATAGTTGCATATTTTGCTATGTAGTTTTTTTTATTTTTTTTGGTAGTTTTATGATATTTTGTTCATGTAGTTTCATGCATTTGCATTTTGACATGATCCCTTAGATAATATTTTTCTGATTAATTTGGTGATATTGATGCTAGTGTAGTGATGTCGTATTTAGTGATGTCGAGTCTTATTGGATTGATTTGCATGCTAGGGACACTTGCATTTCACTATGTCTTATAGGTTTCTAGAGTGCTAGATCATGATCATAGTTTGTTGATTTGTCGAGGTTTAATCGCTTGTTTATATTTAGAATTTAGGTTATTATCTTGATAATAAAAAACATGGATATTTTAAAATTGGGGAAAAAAATTTGGATTTTATTGCTAGTTGTGTGGCTAGGTGTCAAATGGCTAGTAGTCGGGTCATATTTTTATGAGTAGTCTAGGGTTGAATGAGATGGAGCGAAACACACTCATTCAGAAATTGTGGAAGAAAAGAAGAAAAAAAAGAAAAAAAAATGAAGAATAAGTGTTATGTATAATTGATCACGAGTGGGCTCTTTAGTACTCGAGTTATTAAGTTCTTAGGGGATTTTATGCCTAGTGACCTAAGGCTTTTATAGTCTGGGATCCGCTAACCTAACGCTCGCTACATGGGTACTATTGTATAAGTCTTTTGTGGACCTCACTCATTGAACAATCAAATAAGCATACTTGTGTTATTTTATTGTGAATAAAAGCATAAATCCATGTTAAACTCCGATATATAATTGAAGTGTTATAAGTTATTTTGAGTCTAGCTTTTATTCTATTTATAAAGTTGCAATTGTCTTGATAAGTAGTGAGTCATGATTGTCGATCTAGTTGCGATGGTATATTTGTAAGCATCTGCACACACGCACGGTCAACAAAGGCGAAGAGGAACTGGTTTATTTTTTGAGTTGTAACCTTGGATGCTTGTTTCTTATTTTGTTGAACCTATACTCTTGTTTGTACTTGGTTTTATTTATTCATATAAAGACTAAGTTTGCTATATCATGTTTTCATTGGAACCCACGTTGATGATGAGTCCGATTATGGGCTAATCGTTATCGTGGGGTTCTAGCGGATTTATTTATGGATTTCTTTAGTTAAATTATTTGATGCCTTAGTATGTGGTGATTGTATGATATCCTATTATTGGTTGTGCGTATTTGTCTTATGAGCATCGCGAACTTATAAGATAGTGTGTTAATTCTTAATGAAGCAAAAGTGAATTTAAGGATTTAGAACTTGTCATGCTAGCATAGGTTCATGTATTTGTTATGCATGATTCGTAGGTAATTTTAACCATCTTACTTGCCCTATGTAATCAAGATAGATAACTTGTGCTTAAACCGTTATGTTGTCAAATTTTATAGACCTATAGGGTCTCAATATAATTGGTGCCTATTCAGCTTCTATCTCTTTTGTGGATGTCTGGTAGAATGGTACTCGTGCAACGAAAGTTGGCATTTATCAGTTTCGTGTTGTCTGATTAGTATCATCACCATTGCATGCTAAGGTTAAGAAAAATAAGACTATTGAATGAAGTATTTAATGAAGTTAGAATCCCATGTTTGTCATACATATTAATTCAGTCAATCTTATTCTCGTAGTTATAATTGTTATCATAATTTTTTAGTTATAAACAATCTCACTTTGGTATCATCTTAGCATTGAATGATAACCATACATTATTGCTTAGGTGTGTAATTTAGATAGTTAACCAATACAGTCTCTGTGGGAACGAACTAGAAAGATTCTATACTACTTGCGAATGCATATACTTGTGTGTATCATTAGCGCGTGTTTAGCGACTAACACTGCACAACTTTCTACCTCTAATCAACTTGATGCTAACAAAAAGGGGGAGAAAGACTCAATCATCTCAGTTAGTCAAGGGGAGTCAACAAGTGAGGGGGAGAAAGTGCTCAACATTCAAGTCAGTAAAGTGATTGTGCTAGCAATTGATTTTACTAAGCCACCAGCTATGGATAACATTGATCTAATCAATCTAATAGCAGCAAAGCTGGAATCAAATGACAAACTGAGAAAGATTGATATAGAAGCATTTGAGAAAGAGCTGGATGATAAATGGAAGCAAATTGATGAAGAAATCCAGAAGAAGCTTGGTCTAATTGAGAATAAAGACAAGGTATTTTCTCACTTCTCTCAATTGAGACAAATTTCTGTGAATGAAATAAGTCTGGGTAATTTGGAAAAGGGCCAACCTTCATGTATAAAGTCTCCAAAAGCCAACTTGGTTTTGAAGCCCAAAAGAAATTATCCAAAGTCATCTGACAAGAATCCCTTGGATCTTATGTTTGAGACTCCAAGGCCAAATGACAAGAAGCTGTTGGCAAGGTCCATTGCATTCTTCAAAGATCCAACTGACTTAGTGCTAAAGAGAAGAATTGCTAAGATCTACAGGAATTGGAAAGAAATCTGTGTGGTGGTTGGACACCCTCAGTTTGCAGAAGCTAAGAAGGAAGAAAAAGAGAGAATCAAGCAAGAAAAGAAGCAAGCTGCTTTTGATGCTAAGAAGCTCAGACATAAGAAAAAGCAAGCTGCTATAGTAGCCAAGCTTCAAGCTGTGAAAACTGCAACTGAGATTTCTGAGAAATAACATGTGGTAGCTGAAGATCAAGATCAGAAAATACACAAGGAACCTCAACAGAAAAGGAAGTTCAGATACAAAATTCTTCCTAAAAGAAGATTCGATTTCAATGATGATAAAATGGAAGATTACATTCTAAACCAGTCTACATCTATAACTCAAGCATCCAAGCTCTCAGTGGTGCATGAGGAATTTAAGGTGGATCTTACAAAGAATTTTCATGGCGAGCCTATAGTTCTTAAAGATGAGCCAATAGACTGGGAAAGTTTGCCTCTTCCTGAACTTAATTTACCAATCTTCAACAAGTTAAATAAGACAAAGATAAGAGTAATCAAGAAGGTCATGCCTGTGAGTCTTATAACCAAAACCTTAACCAAAGGTCAACCAACTGTCAACAAGGGAGATCTTCTATATATCTATGATATCAAGGAATTTTCAGATATAAATCTCTGCATGGATGAATTAAAAGAAGTGAGGGGAATTGATGCTCACAGAAATCTCCCTGAAAGACTGGTGTTCAAATACTAGGGTGGGAAAGAGATCATATGGCCTCTTCACAGGATTCTTCAAGAAAGTTGTACTGTTTTGATAAAGATCTTCTCATCTTTCAATATTTTTTTTGGATTCAATGTGACTTCCAAGAAATTGGTTCTAAATAAGATAGAAGAACTAAGGAGCAGAAAAGCCTCAAATACACTCCCAAAGACTGTCAATTCCCATCACAGGAAATACAGTGCACTTACTGGCTGATGGAATTCATGAATGATAAAGGTGTTATGAGATTCTTCAAACTGGATGACCAATTGAGCATCTCAAGCAATGAGACTATTGGAAATGCAAGAAAAGCTGGATCTATCAAATGCTGAAGAATTTGAATTTCACAGACAACTCCAAAATCAAATAGAAGAAAACAACTGGAAGCTTGGCAAGAAATCAAGACAATCAAGGAAATAGAAAACATCTGCTCAGACTAGAGGAGCACCTTGAATATGATTGTGAGAACTCTTTGTACACTTTACTTTGTTCAATTTTTAAATAAAATGGAGAACTTACAATTTTTATCTACCATAATTCAATCTGTACATTTATGGTGTTTTGTTATCATCAAGTTTCTCTTAATTTATGGCTACAATTCTAGTAGACATAAATTGGGGAAGATTATTAGAATATGTTGTGAACTTGATGATAAGTTGAACAAAACACCTAAGTAGATTTAACTTAGTGTTTTGTAGCTCTCGACGGATGTTCTACAATAGTCCCGATGGATGAACTGTTAGATATATTTGAGATGTCATGTCTAATATGTTTCATGTTTAGTTTTCATGTAATATCCCATATTTTTAAATATTATTATTATAATTATTTAAAATTATTTATGTGATTTTATGTGAATTTTGGTGAATTATTTGATAATTGGAATTGATGTTTGGGCGTTTATATGTGACTTTATTTGAATATTTGAATTTTTATATGTTCAGAATAAAATATAGATAATTATGATATTTTTCTGCTAATTTTTGGATTGTTAGATGATTTTATAATGATTTATTAATTATTTTCTGAATAATTACAAAATTATTTTATAAAGCTAGGAATCTTCCAACTTCAACCGTTTTTACGTTTTTACAACCCGTAACTCTTCCGAAAACTCCTTCCTAACCTAATCTGATAATTCTGAACGCTTTTCGTGTTTTGACTTTTTCGATCCGAGGTACGGTTTGATCCGTATGACTTCCGGCGTGAAATTTTCGATACGCAAATCATTTTATAGTCCGATAACAATTCGTATCCCCAAAAGGCGAGATATTATTACCCCATTTTCGTATAAAGTATTTTATAAGAGTCTCTGTTTTTATAATTATCCAAAATTAGTATTAAAATCGTATCGTCTTCTTAGTTACTTAGCGACTACGTTACCTATTTTCAGATCCGATATGTAAATATAATTATCGAAATATTTAATAAATAAAATATGTGATGGTTCAGTCAGTTATGTTTTGCTGTGTTATCAATTGTTTGTGAATTATTGGACGCAAAGGTTAATTTTATAATTAATTATTGAGTTGTATGAATTTAATTCATTTTAAAATGATTTTATTGAATATTTATTCTCATAAATGCTAAAATTGCTCCTAAAATTATTTTTGTTGTTTTATAATTTTATTTAATATTTTTAAGAGTATATAAAATTTAGAAATCAATATTTTATTGATTATTTATCGTTAAATGATTTTCTGAGTGTATTTATTTGTAAAATCCGTATTTAATTCTAGAATTCTCCAAAAATTTTGAAATTTATATTTTATGAAGTTTGGAATATTCCGAGAATTTTAAAATTATTTTGGAAATTTTGGTATAAATTTTACCTGCGCGTTGTTTTGTTTATTCGTTAAAAACAGGTATAAATTGTGATTCAAAAATTATTTTAATATTTTGAAAATTCTATTTTTATTAACTTTTAATTATTTGTGATATGTTATAAAATATTTTATTAATGTTCGGGGTTTGATTACCCGTGAATTGTTTGTTAAATAATTAAATTGCGGGTCGGATAATACTTCAATTGCGGGGTTTATAAAAAAAATTAAATTAAATCAAAATCAAAAGGGGGGCTGTGTTCAGTTGGTGTAACCCGACTCCTTCTTCTCTAATATCTCTTTTGATCTATCTCCAATATCTCTGCATCTCTCTTCTCTACTTCGATTTCTCCCTTATTCCTTTCTTTCTACCCCATTTATTTCCTGGGTTCAGGTGAGTTCGGTGCCGCCCTTTCTTTTCCGGCCGTTTTCTTTTGCTTTTCCGGCCACTGTTGTTATTGTACCCGTCTGTTTCTTTCTGTTCACAGTTCTGCGTGTTTGTACTCGTATGTATATGTGCGTGCCCGTGTTCCCCGTCTCCGTTTTTGCCGCCTGCTCTGTTGTTTACCTTGTTCCGCCGCCGCCCCTGGCTGCTTTCCGGCGATGTGGTGGCGCATGGTATATGGCCCCGTGTATATGCTTGATGTTATTTCCTGTTGCTCCTGTTACTGCCATGTGATGTTGATTGAATAATCTGATTTATTTGAATTATTTGTGAAATACTCGAAGGAAATTGTGATGATTTTTTTCGAATAGTTATTTTAATTATTCGAGAGTTATATCGATGGAATTTATGTTGGAACCCGAAATCAATCGGGTACCCGTAAATTTTATCGCCGTCGGCGATGAGTCTCGGCGAGCCGACGGTGGACGGTGATGACGTTGTTCTGAGTCATACGATTTAAAACACAAAATACGAATAATAAAATTTGTAAAATACGGATTAAAACATGAAAATACGGATGATAACGATTAATAATTATATTTAATTAGTATTGAGAAATTTGCGAATTAACGTTGATGACTGAAGTTGGTGGTTGGATTTTGGGATTGGGATTGATTGTGTTGTGTTTTGACGTCGGGATGTTCGACGGGTAGGCCGATAAACAAAGGAGACGCTGCCCGATTTTCGGAAAATTAATTCGGGAAATGAATTCCGAAAATAAGGGAACGTAACTTACGATTATCGGAGACGTCGAACGAGGTTATATAATTAAATTTTTACGAAACGTAATTACGTGTTGAGACAGGATATTTTTTTTATAAATAAACTGTTCGACTGTTTAATACGAAACGAACGCCGTTAGACTCAGAAAAATATTTCGATTTTAATAAAAGTACTTTTGAGACCTAATTTCTTTTGTATTGAAGGACCGGTTGATTTTTTATAGTATTCTGAGTCAATTTTGATCGAAAAATCATATTTTTGACCCGATTTCCGTTTTAAACGTACCGAGTCGACCCTTCTGATGAACTGAGTCTTATGTGATATATGAGTTATGTGCTTATGTGCTATGTGAATTATGTGCATATGTGGATCAAGAGTCCTGTATTTTTCTGCTATATTTATGTGTGGGCTATCGTATGGGTAGACGATAGGCTTTTTACGCGTAGTTCGTCGAGTGGTTATCGATTAGATAATTAAAGTTCTATATTTTAATTATAGATGCGGATCATTCGAGTTGATCAAGACAAGATGTTGGATAAAGAGTGAGATGGAATGGAATTGGATAACTAGCTTCTAGCAATCGCAGGAGCAGCATATCAGTCAAGTGTTGAAAAGAAGGACGGTGATGTTTTAAGACAGAATGTTAGAATAGATGCGTCTTTACGAGTGCGACTAACTGCTAAAACCCAAAGGCAAGTATTTCTATCATCATTTATTGTTCAAGTGATATTTATTTTGAATCGTATCATGCAAGTATTGCTTTCCCTATTCTCAGTTTAGAATCGATAAATTTTTTACATATCGCTGAATTAAATAATTCTGTTTATGCAAATATTCTTCCGCTATTCTATGTTCAGAGTAGCTAAGTGATTTTACTTATCCAATTATCGGATTTATAAATGTTGTGGATTTTGAGAAAGATGACGTTATTTTGGTTTTCTGCCCAAGTGAATGGGCGAATAAAATTTATAAGGGTGTCGAGTATTATGACCCCTTTCAATAAAAATGTTTTAAGATTGGATGGTTGCGTAAGAGGCTGTGGCGGCGGTCCAGCGTGAGCAATGTGTTATACAGGATATAACACCTTTCTAGGCCGATATGTGCCTTGGGTACCCCTTTGTTTAGTTGGATATTCTTTGGCATACCGGTATTGCTCCGCGGCTGATCACCGGCGGCAACACACCGTCGTTCGAGGATTCCAATCTAAATTATTATATTGCTTTTGACATCTTACAAGGAAAGATTTATTAAGTATTGTGTTTTCGGATAAAAGATGAAATATGGTTTTGATTCAGTTTCTTATTTTGAGAATACATAGTTTGTTGTTAAATATCAAAGGCGGTATTAGTACAGATGATTGGTGTTGACTTCAGTATGGGATGTTGTGAGCATCAAAGTTCGTAGTGATATCTAATTTGATATGATAACAAAATAAGTATTAATTTCAAGAGTTCGGTTTTGAGTAAAGTTTACGATTCAATCCATAATCATTGTTTCATGTTAGCATTGTTTACGATATTTCCGTAAACACTGTTTTACGGGTTTTATTCTCGTCAAGATTCAAAGTATTGCTGAAGCATTTCGCTCAAAAATATCAAAATGGTTTTCAATATAATTAAGGAATTAAATCTGGGATTCCTCAACTAAAATTTTATGATTCAGCAACTATGATTTTAAATGTTCTGCTATAATGCAGATGTCGGTTTTATATCAAAACGACCCTATATATGTCATAATGATCTTGCTGAGCATTTCTTTCGCTCATACTTGCCTGTTTTTAAATTTAACCTCCAGTGAGGATTAGCTTGCTGTTTAGCCGCATAATTCGAAGAAGCAAGAAGAAGCTCTTGGAAGGTGGTTGGTCCAAAGGTTTGCGAATTAGTGTAAGTTCTTTTGTGTAAAGTTATTTATATTAGATTATATTATAGTTTTGTTATTTTATAGTTGGGCCTAGTATACTTCTTTTCGAAGTTATACTAGTGGGTTAAGTTTTGAGATTGAGAATTGTTGTAAAGAGTTTTAAAAGAAAGTGAACAATTTATTTATGGAATTTGGATATCTTGTTTCTAGAACTGTAACCTTAAAAGATCTTGGAGTAGTTTGGGGTCATTTATGATAAATATCTTCCGCTGTCATTTAATTATTGATTAAATAGGTTAATTTGGGATTGAAGTTTTTTAGTGACGACCAAATCCTCTAACCCCGGATTTGGGGGCGTTACAGGTTGGTATCAGAGATGAGGTTATAGTAAACTAGAAACGAGAGTTTGTAGGAGTGTGTATAGCTATATGAGGACGTTTGAGCTCATATCGAGTTCCTGTTGGACTATCGGTTATAGTACCAACGAGTAAGTTAACATAGGCGCATTCGTTTGAGATGGTTGTGCTGAGCTGGATGGGACTCCGGGAAGCTGCAAACTTCTATGGTGGAATCTTTCGAGGCTACTACAATTCGACGACAATGAAGATTATTGATATCTTTGGAACGTGAAGAAGTGTCTACAATCGGATGACGAGTCAACCGAAGAGTTCAAATAGAAAATAAATATTAAGACCTTGGCAATACCTTCTCTTTTTATAATTTCTTTTGACCTCTTTAAAAAGAGGTATCTGTTAAAGGATATATTCCCTAACACTCGTTTAATCATTTTATGCCACAATATTATTTTCTGGATTTCCTTTTTCCTCCAGAAATATCACCTTTAAAATCTTTTCAGTTTTATTCATTTGAGTTTGAATTCCTATAATGCTCTTTTATTCTGACTGAGATGAACAACCCTAACTATAGGGGACACAAGGTATACCTGTCTGTGTGATAGGAGTTGGATGGGACGCCATCACTTGTGTGTATTGTGAATACACGAAGGTTAACAACCTTTAGTAGTCTCTTAATCTAGACACGCAATACCAAGTTCATTTGATCATATTGATCACTCAGTTATTCTTTTATTTTAATAATACTTTTTCACAAATTCATATTTTGGTGCTGTTATGGCATAAAATTCTTTTCTCTTTGGAATTCCATTATTTTATTATCTCAAGCATTCGAAGATATGCCAATCAAGTTGGGTTGAGCTATCTTGAACAAGGAAACGTAGGGCTATGTGATGGGATTATCAATAACGGTAGTGGACTGCAATGCAATTAAAATATCAGTGACGTATAACGAAGCCAGTCTGTTTCTTTATTTCTCTCTCTATTTATCTCTATCTCTCTTTCTTTCTCTTCTTCTCTATCTTTCTCGTTATTCTTCTTTCTCGCAATCGGTAAAAAGTGATTCTATTGAAGAATTGGTCAAAGGATGTGGTTGGAACAGTGGTGCACAGTGAAGCTCCTGTAAAAGTCTTATTATACAAGGAATACAAGATTTATTTGAGATTATAGAGAATTGAGATTATTTGGAAATGGAAAGTTGGCTAGAAGATCCCTAGTGCTCTCTTCTGCTGATTCCGAGGACGGAATCCTTATAAGGGGGGTAGGTTGTAGTATCCCATATTTTTAAATATTATTATTATTATAATTATTTAGAATTATTTATGTGATTTTATGTGAATTTTAGTGAATTATTTGATAATTGGAATTGATGTTTGGGCGTTTATATGTGACATTATTTGAATATTTGAATTTTTATATGTTCAGAATAAAATATAGATAATTATGATATTTTTCTGGTAATTTTTGGATTGTTAGAAGATTTTATAATGATTTATGTATTTATTAATTATTTTCTGAATAATTACAAAATTATTTTATAAAGCCGAGAATCTTCCAACTTCAACCGTTTTTACGTTTTTACAACCTGAAACTCTTCCAAAAACTCCTTTCTAATCTAATCTGATAATTCTGAACGCTTTTCGTGTTTTGACTTTTTCGATCCGGGGTACGGTTTGATCCGTATGACTTCCGGCGTGAAATTTTCGAGACGCAAATCATTTTATAGTCCGATAACAATTCGTATCCCCAAAAGGCGAGATATTATTACCCCATTTTCGTATAAAGTATTTTATAAGAGTCTCTGTTTTTATAATTATCCAAAATTAGTATTAAAATCGTATCGTCTTCTTAGTTACTTAGCGGCTACGTAACCTATTTTCGGATCCGATATGTAAATATAATTATCAAAATATTAAATAAATAAAATATGTGATGGTTCAGTCAGTTATGTGTTGCTGTGTTATCAATTGTTTGTGAATTATTGAACGCAAAGGTTAATTTTATAATTAATTATTGAGTTGTATGAATTTAATTCGTTTTAAAATGATTTTATTGAATATTTATTCTCATAAATGATAAAATAGCTCCTAAAATTATTTTTGTTGTTTTATAATTTTATTTATTATTTTTAGGAGTTTATAAAATTTAGAAATCAATATTTTCTTGATTATTTATCGTTAAATGATTTTCTGAGTGTATTTATTTGTAAAATCCGTATTTAATTCTAGAATTCTCCAAAAAAGTTAAAATTTATATCTTATGAAGTTTGGAATATTCCGAGAATTTTAAAATTATTTTAGAAATTTTGGGATAAATTTTACCTGCGCGTTGTTTCGTTTATTCGTTAAAAACAGGTATAAATTGTGATTCAAAAATTATTTTAAAATTTTGAAAATTCTATTTTTATTAACTTTTAATTATTTGTGATATGTTATAAAATATTTTATTAATGTTCGGGTTTTGATTACCCGTGAATTATTTGTTAAATAATTAAATTGCGGGTCGGATAATACTTCAATTGTGGGGTTTATAAAGGAAAACAAAATCAAATCAAAATCAAAAAGGGGGGGGCTATGTTCAGTCGGTGCAACCCGACTCCTTCTTCTCTAATATCTCTTTCGATCTCTCTCCAATATCTCTGCATCTCTCTTCTCTACTTCGATTTCTCCCTTATTCCTTTCTTTCAACCCCATTTATTTCCTGGGTTCAGGTGAGTTCGGTGCCGCCCTTTCTTTTCCGGCCACTGTTGGTATTGTACCCGTCTGTTTCTTTCTGTTCACGGTTCTGCGTGTCTGTACTCGTATGTATATGTGCGTGCTCGTGTTACCCGTCTCCGTTTTTGCCGCCTGCTCTGTTGTTTACCTTGTTCCGCCGCCGCCCCTGGCTGCTTTCCAGCGATGTGGTGGCGCGTGGTATATGGTCCCGTGTATATGCTTGATGTTATTTCCTGTTGCTCCTGTTACTGCCTTGTGATGTTGATTGAATAATCTGATTTATTTGAATTATTTGTGAAATACTCGAAGGAAATTGTGATTTTTTTTGAATAGTTATTTTAATTATTCGAGAGTTATATCAATGGAATTTATGTCGGAACCCGAAATTAATCGGGTACCCGTAAATTTTATCGTCGTCGGCGATGAGTCTCGGCGAGCCGACGGTGGACGGTGATGCCGTTGTCCTGAGTCCTACTATTTAAAACACAAAATATGAATAAAAAAATTTGTAAAATACAGATTAAAACATGAAAATACGGATGATAACGATTAATAATTATATTTAATAAGTATTGGGAAATTTGCGAATTGACGTTGATGACTGAAGTTGGTGGTTAGATTTTGGGATTGTGATTGCTTGTGTTGTGTTTTGATGTCGGGATATTCGATGGGTAGGCCGATAAACAAAGGAGACGCTGCCCGATTTTCGGAAAATTAATTCGGGAAATTAATTCCGAAAATACGGGAACGTAACTTACGATTATCGGAAACGTCGAACGAGGTTATATAATTAAATTTTTACGAAACCTAATTACGTGTTGAGACAAGATATTTTTTTTATAAATAAACCGTTCGACTGTTTAATACGAAACGAACGCCGTTAGACTCAGAAAAATATTTCGATTTTAATAAAAGTACTTTTGAGACCTAATTTCTTTTGTATTGAAGGACCGTTTGATTTTTTATATTATTCTGAGTCAATTTTGATCGAAAAATCATATTTTTGACCCGATTTTTGTTTTAAACGTACCAAGTCGACCATTCTGATGAACTGAGTCTTATGTGATATATGAGTTATGTGCTTATGTGCTATGTGAATTATGTGCATATGTGGATCAAGAGTCCTGTATTTGTATGTTATATTTATGTGTGGGCTATCGTGTGGGTATACTATAGGCTTTTCACGCATAGTTCGTCGAGTGGTTATCGATTAGACAATTAAAGTTCTATATTTTAATTATAGATGCGGATCATTCGAGTTGATCAAGACAAGATGTTGGATAAAGAGTGAGATGGAATGGAATTGGATAACTGGCTTCTAGCAATCGCAGGAGCAGCATATCAGTCAAGTGTTGAAAAGAAGGACGGTGATGTTTTAAGACAGAATGTCAGAATAGATGCGTCTTTACGAGTGTGACTAACTGCTAAAACCCAAAGGCAAGTATTTCTATCATCACTTATTGTTCAAGTGATATTTATTTTGAATCGTATCATGCAAGTATTGCTTTCCCTATTCTCAGTTTAGAATCGATAAATGTTTTACATATCGCCGAATTAAATAATTCTGTTTATGCAAGTATTCTTCCGTTATTCTAAGTTCAGAGTAGCTAAGTGATTTTACTTATCCAATTATCAGATTTATAAATGTTGTGGATTTTGAGAAAGATGACGTTGTTTTGGTTTTCTGCCCAAGTGAATGGGCGAATAAAATTTATAAGGGTGTCGAGTATTATGACCCATTTCAATAAAAATGTTTTAAGATTGGATGGTTGCGTAAGAGGCCGTGGCGGCGGTCTAGCGTAAGCTATGTGTTACAGGATATAACACCTTGATAGGCCGATATGTGCCTTTGGTACCCCTTTGTTTAGTTGGATATGCTTCGGCATACCGGTGTTGCTCCGCGGCTGATCACCGGCGGCAACACACCGTCGTTCGAGGATTCCAATCTAAATTATTATATTGCTTTTGACATCTTACAAGGAATGATTTATTAAGTATTTTGTTTTCGGATAAAAGATGAAATGTGGTTTTGATTCAGTTTCTTATTTTGAGAATACTTAGTTTGTTGTTAAATATCAAAGGTGGTATTAGTACAGATGATTGGTGTTGACTTCAGTATGGGATGTTGTGAGCATCAAAGTTCGTAGTGATATCTAATTTAATATGATAACAAAATAAGTATTAATTTCAAGAGTTCGGTTTTGAGTAAAGTTTACGATTCAATCCATAATCATTGTTTCATGTTAGAATTGTTTACGATATTTCCGTAAACACTGTTTTACGAGTTTTATTCTCGTCAAGATTCAAACTATTGCTGAAGCATTTCACTCAAAAATATCAAAATGGTTTTCAATATAATTAAGGAATTAAATCTGGGATTCCTCAACTAAAATTTTATGATTCAGCAACTATGATTTTAAATGTTCTGCTCTAATGCAGATGTCGGTTTTATATCAAAATGACCCTATATATGTCATAATGATCTTGCTGAGCATTTCTTTCGCTCACACTTGCTTGTTTTTAAATTTAACCTCCAGTGAGGATTAGCTTGCTGTTTAGCCGCGTAATTCGAGGAAGCAAGAAGAAGCTCTTGGAAGGTGGTTGGTCCAGGGTTTGCGAATTAGTGTAAGTTCTTTTGTGTAAAGTTATTTATATTAGATTATATTATAGTTTTGTTATTTTATAGTTGGGCCTAGTATACTTCTTTTCGAAGTTATACTAGTGGGTTAGGTTTTGAGATTGAGAATTGTTGTAAAGAGTTTTAAAAGAAAGTGAACAATTTATTTATGGAATTTGGATATCTTGTTTCTAGAACTGTAACCTTAAAAGATCTTGGAGTAGTTTGGGGTCATTTATGATAAATATCTTCCACTGGCATTTAATTATTGATTAAACAGGTTAATTTGGGATTGAAGTTTTTTAGTGACGACCAAATCCTCTGACCCCGGATTTTGGGGCGTTACATTTCAGATCTTAACACACAGGAAATATCAGTACTTACTGGAATCAGTACTTACTAGAAGTCAGAACTTAAGGATATCAGAACTTAGGTTATCAGATATTTAAATATCAGAAGATAGATATCAGAACTTAAGTACGGGAGGACTTACAGTTAAGGAAGAAAGCTGATTTACAGGAAATAAGATCGAGACTAATATAAAAAAAGATATGCATAGAAAGAGTTAGAAGATAAGAAGACTTGTATAAGATATCTGATTAATATATTTTAGGAGAAAAATTTATATTCCATATCAATTAGAAGTTATCTTGTAACTGTGTACTATATAAACACATACATAGGTTTACACTATATGTGTTATCATTATCGAGAAGATCATACATTGTAACCTATCAACTCTCGTGATATTTGTTCATCACTGAGAGGGAATAGTTCCATTGTAACAGAGTTTATTATATTGAATATATCTATTTATTGTTACTTGTGTTCGAATTCGATTTGATTATATTAAACATTGTATTTAACCCCCTTCTACAGTGTTATGTGACCTAACAATTGGTATCGGAGCTTATCTGTTAACACATATATAGTAAAGATCGAAACAATCATGTCTAAAGAAGCGGGAAATCCAACCAAGCCCACTAAAACTGAAGAAACTCAAAAGACTCAAATCCACAGTCGATATGAAACTATTAGGGTTCCCATACTGAGACCTTCCGAGTATCCCATATGGAAAGTGAAGATGGCTATGTTTCTGGAAGCTACAGATCCAGAATACCTTGACAGAATTAATGAAGGACCACATAAGCCAACCAAGCTCTCTATTGTAGCTGTAGATCAGCCAGCAAAGACCATACCAAAGGATAAAAGTGAGTATACAACTGAAGATATCTCATCCATTTCCAAGGATGCAAAGGTAAGGCATTTGCTACATAGTGCAATTGATAATGTCATGTCAAATTGGGTAATTCATTGCAAGACTGCAAAGGAGATATGGGATGCCTTGGAGACAAGATGCCAGGGAATTGATGCAATCAAGAAGAACAGGAGGATTATACTCACTTAAGAGTATGAGCTCTTTGACTCAAAAAGTGATGAGTCATTAACTGACTTATATGACAGGTTTGTCAAACTCTTGAATGATCTGTCACTGGTGGACAAGGAATATGATCTTGAAGATTCAAATCTAAAATTCCTTTTAGCTCTTCCTAAAAGTTGGGATTTGAAGTCTACTATTATAAGAGACAATTATGCTCTTGATGAAACTACTCTTGATGAAATTTATGGTATGCTCAAGACTTATGGACTTGAGATGGATTAAAGGAGCAAGTGGCATGGGAGAAAGTCAAGGACAATTACTCTTAAGGCTGAGGAGGAATCCTCCAAAGTGGCTGTCTCAAAGAAAGGCAAAGGAAAGGCTCTCATCATAAAGTCTGATTCAGAATCATCAAGTTCTGATGATGATGATTCAGAAACTGAAAGTTTACCTGAAATGGATGCTGCTGAAGAGATGATGAAATTGTGTGATCTTATGGTGAAAGGTATCACAAAGATAGCCTACAGGAAATTCAGAAGGAGAAAGAAGTTTTCCAAGAAAGGAGGAAGTTCTGATAAGAAAGGGTTCAGAAAGTATGAAGGCAAAAGTGCAAAGTCTGACAGAGGAGATAACTCAAATGTCAAATGCTATAATTGTGGTGAAAGAGGCCACATATCTCCTGACTGCAAGAAAGGAAAGAGTGACAAAGGTAAGACACTTATCACAAAGAAGAATAGCTGGACAGACTCATCAGATTCTAAAGATGAGGTGAATTATGCTTTAATGGCAAATACAGATGGCAGCCCTGAAACTGCTGAATTGAAGGTACCTCAAACAACTTATGTTTTTCATACTGATGATATTACTGAGTTGAGATTATATCTTAAAACCATGTTTATTAGCTACAGAGATCAAAATTTAACATGTGAAAGATTAACTTCTGAAAATCTTGCTTTTAAGAAAAGGAATGATTATTTAGAAAAGGAGTTAGTTAAGTTCCATCAAACTCAGGAAGGAAAGGGATGATGCTTTTTATGTTAGAGATGAAGTGCTAAAATTGAATAAATCTCTAAAAACTGAGTTAAAAAAAGAAAAAGAGATTATCAGGACTTGGACTAACTCTGGCAGATCAACTCAAAATTTATTAAGTAGTGGAAACTGGAAAGAGGGCTTAGGTTATGGAGATGATAAAAGTGAAAAAGGAACTGAACAAATTGAGCCAATTGTTGTTAAACAAACTGCTAAGCCAAAGGTAAATCCTGTTAAGTTTGTAGCTAAAACTGTAAAGTCTGATTCTGAAAAGATGAAAGAGTCTGTGACAGAAGTAAAGGAGAAGTCAACTTCTGACAAATTAGAACAGGATAAACCAGCTGAAGTCAATATAGGCTTAATGAAGAAGAAGCGGCTTAAGCATAAGCTGAAAGAAATAAGGAATGTCAACAAGGTAAAGGCATCTAGGAGAAATAGGAATGTAAAGGAAGGTGTGAATAAAAGCAATAATTATATTCCTGTTCCTAATGCTCCTAGAAAGAAATGTTATAACTGTGGAAACTCTAACCATCTTGCTTCTTTTTGCAGGAAGAATAAGAATATAAACTCTTTACCTCCTAAGTCAGAAGTTAAGAGTCAGTCTATTAGATTTAAGCCACAAAATCCTTGTTTTCATTGTGGTAGTTTATGGCATTCCATTTACTGTCCAGAACTAGGATGTTCTTCTTGTTGCCCTGCAATCACAAAGACCACTAATGGTTAGTTTTAAGGACCCATACTTGCTTGGATCCTTTGGCCTTATTAAGTTTGTTAGCATTTGCAGGGGATTTAACATCAGAGTTGATGCTAACATTTTTCTTATCAGATTTTACAGTATCAGACTTTGCATCAAACTTTACATTAGAAGGAATTAAAGTAACTTTCTTCAAAGAAGGTTTTATCTGATAATAATCATAGTACAAACTATGATATTCCTTAAAAGTATAAATGGAATGCCATATACTACCACAATGAAAACAAGGATTTTGTGGCTTAAACCTAACAGACTGACTCTTATCTCCTGACTTAGGAGGTAAAGAGTTTATAATCTTATTCTTCCTGCAAAAAGAAGCAAGATGGTTAGTGTTTCTACAGTTATAACATTTCTTTCTAGGAGCATTATGATCAGGCATATAATTATTACTTTTATTCACACCATCCTTTCCATTCCTATTTTTCCTAGCTGCTTTTACCTTGTTCACACTGCTAATCTCTTTCAGCTTATATTTAAGCTGCTTCTTTGTCATTAAGCCTATGTTAACTTCAGCTGGTTTATCCTGTTTTAATTTGTCAGAAGTTGACTCTGTCTCAACTTCTGACTCAATATCTTTCACCTTTTCAGAATCAGACTTTACAGTTTTAGCTACAAACTTAACAGGATTTACCTTTGGCTTAACAGTATGTTTAACAACAATTGGCTCAATTTGTTCAGTTCCTTTTTCACTTTTGTCATTTCCATAACCTAAGCCCTCTTTCCAGTTTCCACTACTTAGCAAATTTTGAGTTGTTCTGCCAGAGTTATTCCAGGTCCTGATAATCTCTCTTTCCTTTTCGAACTCATTTTTTAGAGATTTATTCATTTTTAGCACTTTATCTCTAACATAAAAGGCATCATCTCTTTCTTTCTGAGTTTGATGGAACATGACTAACTCTTTTTCTAAATAATCATTCCTCTTTTTAAAAGCAATATTTTCAGAAGTTAATCTTTCACATGTTAAAATTTGATCTCTATAGCTAATAAACATGGTTTTAAGATATAATCTCAACTCAGTTATATTATCAGTATGAAAAACATAAGTTGTTTGAGGTACCTTTAATTCAGCAGCATCAGAACTGCTATCAGCATTTGCCATCAAGGCATAGTTCTCCCCATCTTTAATATCTGAAGTGTTTGTCCAGCTTTTCTTCTTTGTGTCAAGAGTCTTGCCTTTGTCACTCTTTCCTTTCTTACAGTCAGGAGATATGTGGCCTTTCTCACCATAATTGTAGCATTTGACATTCGAGTAATCTCCTATGTTAGACTTTCCTACTTTGCCTTCAGATTTTTCGAATCCCTTCTTATCAGAACTTCCACTTTTCCTGGAAAACTTCTTTCCCCTTCTAAATTTCCTGTAGGCTATCTTTGTGATACCCTTCACCATAAGAGTACACAATTTCATCATCTCTTCATCAGCATCTACTTCAGGTAGACTTTCAGTTTCTGAATCATCATTATCAGTTCTTGATGATTCTGAATCAGACTTTATGATGAGAGCCTTTCCTTTGCCTTTCTTTGAGACAGCCACTTTGGGGGATTACTCATCAGCCTTAAGAGCTACTGTCCTTGACTTTCTCCCATGTCTCTTGCTTCTTTGATCCATCTCAAGTTCATGAGTCTTGAGCATACCATAAATTTCATCAAGAGTAGTTTCATCAAGAGCCTAGTTGTCTCTTATAGTAGTTGACTTCAAATCCTAACTTTCAGGAAGAGCTAAAAGGAATTTAAGATTTGAATCTTCAAGATCATATTCCTTATCCACCAGTGTCAGATCATTCAAGAGTTTGACAAATCTGTCATATAAACCAGTTAATGACTCATCAGGTTTTGAGTCAAAGTGCTCATACTCTTGAGTGAGTATAGTCCTCCTGTTCTTCTTGATTGTATCAGTTCCCTGGCATCTTATCTCCAAGGCATCCTATATCTCCTTTGCAGTCTTACAGTGAATTACCCTGTTTGACAAGACATTATCAATGGCACTATGTAGCAAATGCCTTACCTTTGCATCCTTGGCAATAAATGAGATATCTTCAGCTGTATACTCACTTTTCTCCTTTGGCACGGTCTTTTCTGGCTGATCTGCAACTAGAACAGAGAGCTTGGTTGGCTTATGTGGTCCTTCATTAATTCTGTCAAGATATTCTGGATATGTAACTTCTAGAAACATAGCCTCTTCACTTTCCATATGGGAAACTTAGAAGGTCTCAACATAGGAACCCTAATAGTCTCATATTGACTGTGGGTTTGAGTCTTTGGAGTTTCTTCAGTTTTAGCGGGCTTGGTTGGATTTTCTGCTTCTTCAGACATGATTGTTTTGGATCTTTACTATATGTTTGTTAACAGATATGTTCTGATACCACTTGTTAGGTCACACAACACTGTACAAGGGGGTTGAATACAGTGTTTTATACAATCAAATTGATTTAGAACACAAGTAATAGAAAACAAATGTATTCGATATAATAAACTCTGTTACAATGGAACTGTTCTCTCTCAGTGATGAACAAATATCACGAGAGCTGCTAGGTTATAATGTATGATCTTCTCGATAATGATAACACAGATACTGTAAACCTATGTCTGTTTTTATATAGTACACAGTTACAAGATAACTTCTAACTGATATGGAATATAATTATGTCTCCTAAAATATATCAATCAGATATCTTATATAATTCTTCTAGTCCTCTAACTCTTTCCTTGCATATCTTCTTCTGTATTAGTCTCGATCTTCTACTATTAATCAGCTTCCTTCCTTAACTGTAAGTCCTTCCGTACTGAAGTTCTGATATGACCTTAAGTCCTGATATGACATTAAGTCCTGACTTCCAGTAAGTACTGATTCCAGTAAAAACTGATATTTTCTGTTTGTTAAGATCTGAAAACTAAACATGAAACATATTAGACAAGACATCTCAAATATATCCAACATTGTGCTATCAAATTCAGGTGTTTGAGATGATCTTCCATTCTCATGATTCATTTGCTTTAGCTTCATTTTCATCAAGGCATTCCAATCTTGGACACTTGTCATCATTAAAAGTCACATATGTGCTTTCCATAATTTTCTTTTGTTCAAGCACATAAACTCTGTAGGCAATTCTTTCCAATGAATATCCCAGAAAAATTACTTCAAAAAACTTTAGAGTCAAATTTTCCAACATATTCAGAGTTGTCTTTTAGAACATAACACTTGCTTCCAAACACATGCAGATGCTTCACAGTAGGCTTCCTTTTTAATAAGATTTAGTAGGGTGATTTTCCAAGATTTTTGTTGATGAGAAATCTGTTTTGAGTGTATCATGCAACATTGACAGCTTCTTCCCAAAAACTTGTTGGCAAATTGGCATCTTGCATCATTGTTCAAGCAGCCTCAACCAAAGTTCTATTCTTCCTTTCAACTACCCCATTTTGATGAGCTATTCTAGTTGCTGAGAACTCTTGAACAATACCCTTATATTGGCAGAATTGAATTAAGATTGCGTTTCTGAATTCTGTGCCATTGTCACACCTCAATCTTTTCACATAATTATGATCTTTAGCCTTCTTCTTAATTTTTTTGATGTGTTCAATAATAATGTGTGTATTTTCATCCTTTAAATGCATAAACTCTACCCATATGTACCTTGAGTAGTCATCCATCATCACAAGTGCATATTTATTCCTTGACATTGATAAGACATTAACTGGTCCAAACAGGTCCATGTGAATAAGTTACAAATGTACACTTATGGAATTCACAGTTTTGCTTTTGTGACTAGATCTTTTCATTTTCCCTTTTTGACAAGCCTCACAAACTTCATCTTGAGCAAACTCCAGATTTGGCATATCTCTCACTAACTCCTTTTTCACCAAGGTATTGATAGCTTTGTAATTCAGGTGAGAGAGCTTCTTATGCCACAGCTTACTTTGCTCAATAGATGTCTTGGTTTAGAAGCAATATATTTCATCCTTATTCGATGAGTATAAATATGCAAAAAACAAACTTCCCTTTCTTGCTCCTTTCAAAGCAACTTCACCACTCTTTTTGCTGATAATTGAGCATTCTCCTTTGTCAAATGAAACCTTAAATCCTTTATCTATGAATTGAATGACACTTAGGAGATTCACCTCAAGACGAGCTACCAGTGCTACATCTTCAATGAAAATATTTCCAGAAACTAACTTGACATATCCCACTCTAAGTCCTTTGTTATTATCTCCAAAAGTCACTAATGGGCCAACCATCTCCTCAAATTATGATAATATGGCTTTAACACATGTCATTATCCTGGAACATCCACTGTCTATGATCCATATGACTTTCTTCACCTTGCCCTGCACATAATGAGGATTAATTATGTTTAGTGTTGAGTGGAATTTATGACACTTTATTATGTTCCGTAAAGCTTTGAATTGGTGTAATTATACTCAATTTGTTGGTATTTTAATTTGTTTTCTAGTATTTTTGCATTTTCAGGCATTATCTAGGTAATCAAGTGAATTAACATTATTTTGGTGCTAATTTGGTGTTAAGGTGGTGTTGGAATAAAAGCTCTTGGAAAGCCGGCTTAATTCGGCAAGAAAATAAAGGAATCAGAAGTTGATCCAAGGTGTCAGCGCGTCCGTGCCCAAAGTTCAGAAACTCAGCGCGCCCGCGCTGGTAAAGCGCGCGCCCGCGCCAGGTCAAATTCAAAGAATCCTGATTCTAATGGGCTTTTGATCTAGAAGACTTCTAGTCTGCATGGGGCTGCTATATATACATAATTAAGTTCGTTTTTCAAGAGAGACACATCAGAGCACAAGGAGAAGGAGAAAAGAAGACCGCTTTAGCACAATTTAACCAAGGCGAAAAAGACCTAATTTTAACTTTGATTCTTTGTTTAAGTTGTAATGTTGGATGCTAGTTTTCTTATTCTTGAACCTATATTCTTGTGTTATACTTTGTTTATTATTCATTTATAAAGACTACGTTTATTATACCATGCTTTCATCAGAACCCACGTTGACGATGAGTCCGATTATGGGCTAATCGTTATCATGGGTTTCTAACAGATTTACTTATGGATTTCTTTAGCTAATTTGTTTCGATGCCTTAATGTGTGGTGATTGTATGATAACCTAGTATTGGTTCTGTGTATTCGTCTTATGAGCGTCGCGAGCTTATAAGATAGCTTGTTAATTCTTAATGAAGCGAAAGTAAATTTAAGGATTTAGAACTTGCCATGCTAGCATAGGTTCATGTGTTATTGTTATGCATGATTCATAGGTAATTTTAACCAACTTACTTGCCCTATGTAATCACGGTAGATAACTTGTGCATTAAACCGTTATGTTGTCAAATTCTATAGACATATAGGGTCTCAATATAATTGGTATCTATTCAGCTTCTATCTCTTTTGTGGATGTCTGGTAGTATGGTATTCATGCAATGAAAGTTGGCATTTATCAGTTTCGTGTTATCTGATTAGTGTCATCACCATTACATGATAAGGTTAAGAATGAAAAGGCTATTGAATGAAGTATTTAATGAAGTTAGAATCTCATGTTTGTCTCATATATATTAATTCAACTTTCTTACTTTCTTAGTTATAATCGTTAGTTTAATTCTTAGTTATAAAACAATCCCAATTTGTTATTCGTCTTAGCATTGGATAATAACCATATCATTGGTGCATAAGTGCATAAATTAATTAGTTAACCAAGCCAGTCTCTGTGGGAACGAACTAGAAATAATTCTATATTACTTGCGAACGTGTATACTTACGTGTATTATTAGCGCGTGTTTAGCGACTAACAAGTTTTTGGTGCCGCTGTCGGGAACTACAGTGTTAATTTTTTGTTTATGTGTTTGTCATCAGTGATCGTTAAAGTTCATTGACTCAGAAATTGTTACTTATCTGTTTCCTTGTCTTATTTCAGGTACTCTAGCAAGCGTGTATGCATACACGTTCGCTGTCTCGTAAGAGAACTCTGGATAAAGGCGAGGAAGAAGTTGTAGTGGTTCGAAGGGAAGCTTTTTATTATGAAGAGAAGGTAGAAGAAGAAGTAAAAATTGAGGAACCAACTTTAGTAGTTAAGGGAGATCAAGCAGAAATTCCTAAGGCTTTGATTGACTATTCTCAGCCTAAGATCAATGATATTTAGTCAAGCATCATCAGACCAGTCATTTCGGCTAACGCTTTTGAGATCATGTCAAGCACGATTCAGATGATACAGAACTCAGTTCAGTTTGGGGGTTCTCCTACTGAAGACCCCAATATGCAAATCAGGGATTTTATCGAGATCTGCGACACTTTCAAGTTCAATGATGTGACTGAAGATGCTAATAAGCTGTGACTCTTCCCATTCTCTCTGAGGGATAAAGCAAAGTGTTGGTTACATTCTTTACCACCATGGTCTATCATCACATGGGAGGATCTTGCTCAAAAGTTCCTCACTAAATTCTTCCCTATGGCGAAGACTGCTGCAATCAGGAATGCTCTTACTCAGTTTGCTCAGCAAACTGGTGAATCTCTGTGCGAGGCTTGGGATTGATATAAGGAGATGCTAAGGAAGTGTCCACACTATGGCGTGCCTGATTGGATGATTATAAACTGTTTCTATAATGGATTGGGTGCTAAATCTAGACCCGTGCTCGATGTAGCATCAGGAGGAGCCTTGTGGGCTAAGAGCTACAATGAAGCTTATGAATTGATTGAATAGATGGCTGCTAATAAATACCAGAATCCTTCTCAGAGACTGACTCAGGGAAAAGTAGCTGGAATTCTGCAGTTCGATGCAGCAACTGCTATAGCTTCCCAATTTAATGCTTTAACGATGAAGGTGGACACTTTGACCAATTATGGAGTTAATCAAATCACTAGTGTCTGTGAGCTTTTTTCTGGTGCCCATGAGACTGATCAGTGTGCTATTTATAGTGAATCAGCTCAGTTCGTGAGAAACTCTCAGCGATCGCAGCAACCTGTGCCAGCCACTTATCATCCTAACAACCGCAATTATCCTAATTTTAGCTGGAGCAACGCTTAGAATGTTGTTCAACAGCCTTATCAGCAATACCCATCTAAGCAGTACAACCCCCCTGGTTTTCAGCAACTGCAATATGCACCAAAGAAGCAACTTAAGTTGCAACAAGCTAATGAAAAATCTGAATTAGAGGAGTTGAAGCTTATGTGCAAGAGTCAAGTTATTTCTATGAAGACCTTGGAAAATCAAATTGGACAAATTGCCAATGCCTTGCTAAATCATCAACCTGGTACATTACCTAGTGACACTGAAGTGCCAGGAAAGAGGGAAGCTAAGGAGCATGTGAAGGCAATCACTTTGAGGTCTGGAAAGGTTGCGAATCCCGAACAAACTCAAGTTTTGAATGAAGAAGCTGGGGCTGAAGAAGAAGTAGAGCAGCAGGAAGCAGAAGTGACACTAAGGAAGACTACTGTTCAGCACACTCCTCTTGAGGGTAATATATGGGAGAAACAGCGGCTGCAGAAGAAAAGTTGGATAAGCAATTTGAGAGGTTTCTGGAGGTGTTAAAGAAACTTCATATCAACATACCTTTCGCTGAGGTTCTTGAGCAGATGCCTAGTTACGCAAAATTTATGAAAGGTATACTCTCTCAGAAAGTGAAGCTAGATGATTTAGAGACTGTCACTCTCATGGAGGAATGCAGTGCTGTGCTGTAACAGAACTTGCCTCCGAAGCTTAAAGTTCTAGGAAGCTTCACTATTCCATGTACTATTGGAAAAGTATCTTTTGACAGATGCTTATGTGACTTGGGAGCTAGCATCAATATAATGCCTTTGTCAATCTTCAAGAAGTTGAACTTGCCTGATCCAAAACCGACTTATATGTCTTTGTAGTTGGCCGACCATTCTATTACATATCTGTGAGGTATTGTGGAGGATGTCTTGGTTAAGGTTGATAAACTCATCTTCCCTACTGATTTCGTAATTCTTGATTTCGAGGAGGATAAGAAGATTCCCATAATTTTTGGAAGACCTTTCTTGGTGACTGGCCGATCCTTGATAGATGTGCAGAATGGTGAGCTTACAATGCAAGTGCTAGATCATGATATAACTTTTAATGTGTTCAATAATATGAAATTTCCCACGGAAAATGAGGAGTGCTTCAAAGTGGAGTTGGTCGATTCTGTGGTGACTTCAGAACTTGATCAATTGCTAAGGTCTGATGCCTTAGAGAAGGCCTTGTTGGGGAATTCAGACAGTGAAGATGACGATGGTGAAGAACAATTGCAATATCTGAATGCTTCTCACTGGAAGAGGAAGATTGATATGCCTTTTGAATCTCTTAGAATGGAGGAATTAAACAAAGCTCTGAAACGCCTCAAGCCATCTATTGAGTAAGCTCCTACTCTTGAGCTTAAGCCTTTACCTGAAAATTTGAGGTATGCATTTTTAGGTGATGCATCTACTTTGCATGTTATTATTACATCTGACCTTTCCGGTAGCGACGAGGAGAAGCTTTTGAGGATTCTAAGAGAGTTCAAATCGGCAATTGGATGGACTATAGCAGATATTAAGGAAATCAGCCCTTCTTATTATATGCATAAAATTCTGCTAGAGGAAGGTAGCAAGCCTACGGTTGAGCAGCAAAGAAGACTTAATCCGATCATGAAGGAAGTAGTGAAGAATGAAATTCTTAAGTGATTGGATGTTTGACAGTTCTTGGGTGAGTCCAGTTCAGTGTGTACCGAAAAATGGAGGTATCACAGTTGTTGCTAATGAGAAGAATGAGCTCATTCCTACTCGAACAGTCATGGGATGGGGAGTTTGTATGGATTACATGAAGTTGAACAAGGCCAATAGGAAGGATCAGTTCCCTCTGCCTTTCATTGACCAGATGCTTGACCGATTGGCTGGTCATGAGTATTACTGTCTCCTGGATGGTTATTCGGGCTACAATCATATTTGTATCACTCTAAAGATCAAGAGAGGACTACCTTCACTTGTCCGTTTGGTACTTTCACCTTCAGACGAGTTTCTTTTGGCCTGTATGGTGCACCAGCAATATTTCAGAGATGTATGATGACCATCTTTTCTGATATAATTGGCCAGAATGTGGAGGTATTCATGGACAACTTCTTTGTATTTGGTGATTCTTTTGAAGAATGCTTGCAGAATCTTGGATATGTTCATAAGAGGTGCGTTGAGACCAACTTGGTTCTCAATCGGGAGAAATGTCACTTTATGGTGCGACAGGGCATTAGACTTGGGCACAAGGTTTCTAGTAAGGGTCTTGAGGTGGACAAAGCTAAGGTGGGGGTCATTGAAAATCTTCCTCCACCAATTTCTGTTAAGGGAATTCGCAGTTTTCTTGGTCATACGGGTTTCTATAGGGGTTTCATCAAAGACTTCTCTAAGATTTCAAAGCCATTGTGCAGTTTTCTAGAGAAAGATGTCCCTTTCAAGTTTGATGACGAGTGCCTTTCCGCTTTTGAGACATTGAAGAAGAGTTTAATCACGGCACCTTTAATAACTACATGTAATAACTCGAATTTTTGAGACCTTGTAAAACGTTTAATGAATAGTATCCCTGACGGACGGGAATTTTTTTTGAGCCCACACTATGTAGTGCATGAGAAAATGAGTTTCGGAGTTGATATCATGATTATACGTACCAAATGAGTGTATGTAACGCTATTAGTTTTCGAAGAAAACGAATTTTGAAAAATGACCATATTTACGACTAATCGAGGATTACGGGAATCACAATATAATTAGAAGATTAAAACCCTACGGATTTATATCCAAGTATGATAATTCAAAATATAAGGAATAAATACGAAAGGAATTACGTCGCGAACCATTTACGAGTAAGTATTACGAAAACGTTTAAGCCACTGAGCGAACGCATAAACGATTAAATAAACGTAACGCACTAACTAACCATGGTAAGAAAGTAACCATGGTTACTTTATCAAATAGTGAGATAGATGTAGGATGATCAACCAAGGCTAATCAAATAGTGTGCTAAGGAAGCTAAAACAAGTAGCTTAGCTTGTAAACTAGGAAGCTACTTAGATTGGTCCATGGATTTGACAATAAGAATAAACCTAGGATTCTATACTAGGAGAATATCAAATTAATATAAGATATCACCAATCCAATTTCCTAGAAGCAACCAAGGAAGCAAGCATAAAACACTCCTTCTCTCCCCATTTCTTCCATTCAGCCCTTCACCTTCAAGCCAAGAAATCAAATTCAATTCTTCAAGTTCTAGCCATGGATAAATCCTCCCATTAATTCTCAACCTTCCTAACAACCAAACTAAGGTAAGATAATTCTTTGATCTCTTTTTATCAAGTTTTGATGGGTGAAATAAAATCAAGAAAGTTGCTAGTGAATAGTATGAATAGTAACACTTCTTTGGTTTCTTGATTTTAATGGTGGTTTTAGGTTCCAAAAACCATACCAAGCACTCCCAAGACTCCATCATACTCAAAAACACATCTCAAGCTTTCAAGAAAGGTAAAAATATTTGAATCAACTTTATTTGAAGGTTTAATTTCAAGATTCTTTTAGTATGTAGTTATAAACCTAGTTTTAGAGGTGATATGGTTGAAATCTTGATGTTTAGTTAAGTAGATTTAAGGTTGATTATTGTTTCCTCAAGAACACAATGTTATTGAGAGGATTTAATGTGTTGATGATGATATGGTGATTGTTGGGGGTAGTGTAAAGATTTAAGGCGTAAACGAAACTCAAGGTTTTAAGAAAGGTAAAAATCTTTGACCCAACTTTATTTAAAGATTCAATTTCAAGATCCTTTTAGTATGTAGTTATAAACCTAGTTTTAGAGGTGATATGGTTGAAATCTTGATGTTTAGTAAAGTAGATTTAAAATTGATTGTTGTTGCCTCAAGAACATGATGTTACTGAGAGGAGTTAGTGTGCTGATGATGATATGGTGATTGTTGGGGGTAGTGTAAATATTTATGGCGAAAACGAAACTCCGATCATAAACGTAAACCCGTTAAAATGAACAAAACGTAACTTTAAGTTTCTGCAGAATGACCTGAAGATGTAAACTGTAGTTTCTTGAAAATTAACCCTTGATTATGATAGACAATGTTATAAGGAGCATTTAGGCGCTTGAATCGCTTGATTCCGATTCACGGATCAAAAGTCATGGCCGTTTTACTAAAAGTGATTTAAAAAAAAAGTGCTACGAATTACGAACTTTGAAAATGTAAAGGATCAACTTAAGAATGTTCATAAATCATGAAATTTTTACAGAGAGTAGTATTTTTAGTTTCCTAACTTTCATAAAAAATTTCAAATGGAAATAATGATTTGTGGATTTTATAAAAATATCGGTGCCGAGACCGCGCGATTAGAAGCCGTAGAATCCATAAGCGGAGCCGACGACAAAAATGAAAATGAACCTAAGATACTTAGAAAAAGGAAGCGACCATGATGTGAATAAGGACTTAAAGGAATAATAAGGGTAAAATAAGTTGAGAGGGTGCATAATAAGTAGCGCATGAGTGCAAGTCGCCGTAAATTAGAACGGGACGATTATAGATTTCCGAGCGGAACCTAGAGCATCCTCCACCTCGAGATACCTAGACAAGTTTACGAACCCAACTCCATTTACTGTTGTGTTGTGAAAGGATTGTTTTATTATCATTGCATAAATACCATACTTTCCATGATACGTAGTAATTGAACTTTTCGCATAATATAGCGATATTTTACGATAAGTATATGTCGTAAAATATTTAATTCCGCTTTAAGCGTGACGTATGATTATAAGACCGAGAGTCGATCTGGATTTTAAGATGAAAACTCGGGGATCATTCCGGTGATATTATAGGACGATTACAAGTCCATAATAATACGTTTTAAAGGGACTCAATGTGCACTTACGAAACATTAAAATACCTCCAACTTTTAATAAAACGATTTCCCAACGATCATATTCCCTCAACTATATTTTATTGTTCGAGTAATAAATATTATATACCTATTCCTTTATTATGGGAGAAGTACACTCCAACGATTATTTATTTCAAACCCGATTAAACGTTAAAGCTTATTAATTGCGTAGACATAAACTAGTTGATGAATATTATTTTAAATATTCTCTTAAAGAGTAAACTCATTCGAGTTTTAATTATTTATCGATTGTCATTTAATTGATTATTATTCATTAAAGGGTTTATTTATGATTTAAAAATCATAGGACCTGATTTAAAATACCTTCTAATTTTTGAAAAATCATTCGAATAATTTCAGATCGTCGGAGAATATTATCTCGACTTATTTTTGAATATAGTTTCAAAGAGAAACTTCCCCCCTTTATTTAATTATCTCTTGACAACGGTCAACTCACATCCCTAGTACTTCCTCTGAAAACTTTCGGAAGTACATATATACATATGAAGTAAAGCTATACCTATCAACAAGCAAAATGCTTGGGGGAACTTCGATGTGATTCGAGTTCTCGGGATATGATAGGATCTCCTAAAGGACAAGGGAGGGGCAGAATCCAAGTACTTCGTGTATTGGATAGACTACTGGTACCGTAGGAGACGGTACAACCTGTACCTAAGGACCTGCGAAGTGTGTGTATACCCGAAATGAGGACACATAGCCCGTATGCGGCAAGTGTGATAACAGGGATACGAAGGTGTTGTCCTTCTACTAGTAGAAAATGTTACTTTATCGCAGTACGACTGATCATCGTATGCGGTGGCTCCAACGAACGTCCTATTCTTTCAATTGGAATTGTGATGCAATACCGTAACCGACGCCTAGGTACTGGGTTTACTATTAAGGTATTCGCAGGATAATAAAATCCACTAAAGAATTGTTTTCATAAGAAGGTGTGTATCACCAAGGAAAAACTAAATTTGAATAAAACACTATTATCATATATGATGTTTTACGTAAGTTATCATATAGTCATTTTCGTACTGTACATTATTATGCTGGGCATTATAGCTCACACTGTTAGGTCCCAATATGTTTGTAGAAGGGGGGTTGAATACAAACAGTACCGAATAATGGAATTAAATGCGGAATAAAAAATGTGAAACAAAATTCAAGTTAAATAAAAATATTATTAAACTTGAAAGGTGTTACAACAACTGTATCGATTACAAGGAATTAATCTCAAATTAATTATCACAAATTTAGAATTAATTCGACATGAACTTTTTCTATTTTTGCAATATTTAGAATCAAATGCTAAACGCGATTTGAGATTAAGTTCTAGGTATTTTGATCCGCTAGATTGTTACACAAGAACAAGATAAATAATTCTAGTGGTTTGGATTTAACTTTACAAACTAGAAATATGATCTTGATTTTCTGCAGATGAAGAATGAAATATTTGCTTTTCTTTTCTGTTATGTTCTTGCTTGTTGACTTGTGTTTGTTTGATATTGGATGATAAAAATGTGTTCCGCTTCTGCTAATTTTTAAACAATCCACCGAATAGAAAATAGCTGGTATGACAATCCTTTTGAACTAGCAAGACTTTCGGTAGGACTATCCATTTCCAGTAGAACTTTCGGCAAGACTATTTTTAGAACTAGCAAGACAATCAGAATTAACTAGCAAGACAATCCTCCTCCTAGTGTAACTTTCGGTAGGACTATCTAAATGGCTAGGAAAGACTTTCGGTATGACAATCCAATTGTCATACCAGTTCAAATATTTGTCTTGCTGATTTAATCTTGAATATTAATTCAAAATCATTTCTGAAAAATGCATAATATTAATTCAGAATTAATTAACCAATTAATTCAATTAATCAATAAATTAATCTTTGCAGATATAATTTATTTTCTTAATTAAATTATATGACTTAATTAATTAATAGAGAATTAATACTAAACATGAGCAGCAACCATTCTTCTGCAAATCTTCTGAAAATCACTGAAAATTATGAATCAATTCCACCACTTTAATGTTGACACTCGATGTACTGTCTGGTTCATGAGTGACTAACTTCCGTGATGTTTCTTCATGTCTTGACTTTGACACTTTGATTTTCTTCAGATTAAATCCTCTTAATTATCTAATACCCTGACGAGATCTCTATCACTTGATTAAATCCACACTCTTGATTTATATCACTGAGGCATGATCAATTTCTTGAACTTCTTCTAGTGAATTAATTCCTCAAGTCTGTAGATGAACCTTGTTTCTGAATCCTTTGACAGATATTACTTTGCGAGATCTCTTTGACGGTAGATCCACTATTTACTTATTACATTCTTATTTGAGTTGAGTTAAATTCTCGAATATACAAATAGGCCTATGACATATGACTTACAATCTCCCCCTATTTGTTTGTTAGACAATAACACATAAATACCTAGAGGATAACTCAACTAACAAATAAGAAAAAGATATAAACAGAAATGCAAAGTAAATAGTAGAAAAGTTCTGGACTAGATTTAACATTTTCCAGATTCCAAGTAGATGTTCCTCTAGACTGAACATATCTTCAAGTAGTTCCATCTTTATTTGTACAACCACATTTCCTGTTGAGAAGCCCATATCTCTCTTGCTTCTCCCCCTATGACAATCAACTGATTAAAGAAGATCACCTTCGTTTACCACCTCTCCCGTACAATAGGATCCGCAGATAAAAGCCAATGGTACTCCCCTTTTGAAAACAGCTTCTTCCCTTACTAGAAAATTACCTTGTGTTTACCACATCTCCCGTACACTAGGATCCGTAGTTACAAACAAAAATGGTGTGGTGTAGTGTACGTGTTTGATCTTTTTCTTCCTCCCTGCTATTTCTCCCCCTTAGTTGAGGAATCCTCCAAACTATTACTTAAGCTTTTATCTCCCCCTTAAAGAAGGAATGTATGCCGTTGTCTGAAGGAGTTCTCATATTCACTTGGTTGGAAAAGAAATAACAAGTAGTTTCTCTTTCTTCCTCACTGTGAGTGTGTGATTCTGTTTAGTGTACCTCACATGTGTTTCACTCTTCTCTCCACTCGTGTTTACACTCATTCTCACAAGTGTATCACTCCACTCATAGCTCCAAAAATCAGCTGTACCTGCAAGGAAAATCACCTTAGCCATCCTTAAGGAGGTCACAGGTGGTGCAATGGGAGTTCACAAATCCTCATCCTTGTTAAACTCGTCAGATGAATCTGAGTCATAATTTACAAGTTGCTAGTTTCCCTTTTAGGGTTCCAGATTTAAATTCTGGGAAGGTAAACAATGATCCAAAGATTTTAGCATAAAGATCAAGGTTCCCTTCTAATGTCTGTGAAGACATTTCCTTGTGACTCATCAGGTAATATCTGAATCATTGTCAACAAGTTGACGATCTGCACCTGTCAGATCCACTATCCGCAGATGCATCCAGGGGATTTAAGCCTGGGGAGGTAGACACTGACCACTGACATATGGCTTTTGGATCAGTATCCTCTCCTAACACCTGTAAAGGCAATTGGTCCATTAACGAACCTTGAACAATCGAATCTGACCTTAAAATGGTTGAAACTCTTGTTTCCGTCAACTCATCCTTTGTGTGTGTAACCTTTCCTTGTGCATCAAGAATTGTTTATGTTTGAGGTGGTGACACTACATCGGATGCCTTGGCCGACAGGCAAAATTCAATAGACGCACCCTGTTGAGAGAATGAATCTAGTAACTGTTTTTGTGCCTTTTCAGCCATTACATCTTTTTGAGAAGATGTATGGGGGCTAGCAGTTGTCTCGGTTTAAGTACTACTCATCTATGTAGGAGACAGAGCTACTGGGTTGACTTCAGAACCTTCCTTATGTGGTGCACTAAGGCACTATCTCCCTCACGCTCATTCATACTACATTTAGTGGTAAGAGAGTGTTAGTTGGTTCTGTTTCTGTGTTTGTCTTTATAGTCTGAGATAGATGTTGTGGGTTTTCAACCTCATGACTGTCAACGAAAGAAAGCCATTGGAGACTGAACCTGTATCACAGAACATAGGGCAATATAGAGAGAAAATGATTTACAATAGTGATTTCAAAAGATTTTACATGAAATAAGAAATCACTAATGTATAAAGAAGTTTGAGTTCAATGATAGCATTATCAATATATCACTGCACATATAAAACAATATGATTGTGCCTAGTGATAAGAGAGTTATAAATATGACGACTCTACTAGTTTATATAAAATTATAACTTTAGTTAGAGTGCCATACCATGTCCTTAACGATTGCTTGAGTAGTACACTAGTTCATACCAACCTGAAGTGAGATTGTGAAGAAGAGATTGCATAGTCCAATAGATCTGCAGCTGCAAAGTCCATGAACTGTGGTGCACTGACTTCCTCTTTTGACTCACCAAGCAGGAGTACACTTGTACACATCTTACTAGAGTCCAATTCCAAGTGTAATGTGCAGCAGGTGCCTGATATGTCGTAATATTCTGAAGTCTCGTCACTGGTGCTATATGTTAGATACTGCTTCCTGATAGTAACCTAGCACAATATACAAAATTTCACTGATAACATATCCAGCTTGCAAACAGCCATATCCCTCAGATAAACCTTTGCTGTTATCTCCAAAGGTAACCAGGGGGCCAGCTTTCTCAATCCATATTTGATAGCAGGGCTCTATCTCCGGTCATATGTCTTGATGATCCACTTGTCAAGAATCCACACCACCGGTTCCACCTGTTTAATGCCCTGCACTACATATGGATTAGACTTTCTTCGGAACCCAAACTTGGTTGGGCCCGGCATACTTGTAGAATTGTCCTTTGTCAGGCAAAACAACATTTTTAATTTTAATGGTCTCAACTTTCTCACTGACTGAACATTTGACCTTGTAAACAGCCTTAACAAATTTATGTTTAGGCTTAGGCTCAAATGTCTCCTTTCTAGCCTTAGAAGGACTAGCAGTCTTAGACCTATCATGCCTTCTATTATTCACATGCTGACGAGGAGTAGTCTTATCACTAGAAACATGCTTACCATTAAAATAAGCATACATCAATTTAAAAGCACAAGACATACAATTAGCAACACTACATGCTTTATGAGAGTGATTAATAGCAGGAAATTTATGCATGGTAGACATGGCATTTTTGTTATCCAGCTCATGTGTGTCTGAGTTAGTCTTAGTTGCTTTCACAACTTTGACTGGAACTTTCGACTCACTTGACTTGGAAATAATCTTCTCATTAGCATGATCCTCATCACGTATTTTTTCTTGAATAACAGAAGAGGTCGCATCAAATGGTTCAGCAATTGATGGCTTATAGAGGGGTTCATCAACACCCTTAAGCACATGTGGTACTTTCCTCCCTTTAGCACAGACATGAGGATGGGAGTTTATGCCTAATTCTCCAATAGCAACATTATAATCATAACCTATTCCAGATGTTTGATTAACAGCTTGCTTACTGTAGAACTCTTTAGCCTTCGAACAAGAATTGAAGTAGGCTCTAACCTTAGTCTCAAGACCGGTGATCTTGTCTTTGAGAATAGTTTCAAGTTTTCTATAACAATCAACTCTATTCTCTAGAAAAGATACTTGTTTTTTTAACTTGTCTTGATTAATATGCACAAGTCTTAATTCATTGACCTCTTTCTCAAGGTCTTTGATCTGAGAACTTAATAGTTCATTATCACGACGAGCACAATCTAAGTTACCTTCTAGATGATAAACTAATTCAACATCAGTATATTTTACCTCTTTTCTTGACGATGAAGCTTTTCCATCAATAGCCATAAGAGCAAGATTCTCATCTTCTTCATCTTCACTATCAGTATCATCCCAGCTTTTTCCCTTTGCCAGGTAAGCCCTTTTAGAGTTACTCTTCTGATTTGAATCATAAGAGTTCTTCCTTACTTGCTTTGGCTTCCTGCATTCACTACACCATAAAATGCCTATTGCAACATCTTAATCATGGATGTTGCTAAATTATGTTACATTAGCTACACTAATTTTGACCTGCTACAACACTGTATTTTTATGTTACCATAGACACAAATATGGTGTTGCTCTAGACAGAAAATGTTCCATGTTAAAAAATACATGTGTTATGTTGCCTTAGACTCATTAAAATTTAGTTTACTATATCTTTAGATAAAATTAAATTTTAAATAATTATTTGACTTTTTAAAACTATCTATATTGATAAAAATAATTTGTATGTGTTGATATTTTTATAAGAAGTCAGAGTCTATTAAATAAATGAATTGTTATTTTTAATTTTGAATGCATTTTTCATTAGATTTAAAAAGGACATGTTTTTAAAAAATACAAATAAATATACTTCAACAAATTTAAAATAAAGTATATATTGTACAGGAGTGGCACATAAAACCATGAAATGTTAGAGCGGTAAAAATGACCGCCCGTCCAAAAAATTAAAAAAATAAGGTATTAAAACTCACTTTCACAAGAAAAACTAAAATCTATTTCTCCCCCCTCTCTCTTATAATTAGGGGTCCTTCAGTTTCTTCTAATTTGAGGGATTCTCAACTGCTTCTTCGAATTAGGGCTTCTTCAAATCAGGGTCTTTTATGATTTTGAAGATTGTTCAATGGATTTGGGGGTAATACCCTTTCTTACTTTTTGTCAATCTCGCTTTCCCTCCCCACTCGTAGGTATCGTCTTCGTCTCTCTCTCTCCCTCTCTCTCTCTCTCCCTCTCTCTCTCTCTCTTATTTCTTCAAATTTGGGTTTGATACTTGTCAAATGATTTGGTTTGACGATTTTGTTTAATAGTTCCATCGATTGTTTAATCGATTAATTTCTTGGACTTAATGGGTTCTTTGATTTAGTTGAATTGATTTGGTTCTTCACATAAATTTCTCTCGACTTTAACTAATTACGGTGTCTCGAGCTTTTATTTCCGTACTCAAATTCTGCTTTAATGTTAGTTGCGAAAGTTCAAGAGACCTAATTTCAGGTATTTTTCTCATTTGTTTTCTCTGAGCATTGTAATGTGGTTTCTATGAGCGAGATATTTTGGGGATATTTGATTTATTTAATGTCAATTTAAGGTGGTTTTTATGAGCAGGAGCATGTTTCTCAACATAGTCAGGTCAGTAGCTTCTCTAATTTTTAATCCATGGGTAGTTATACACTAATGCATACTTCAGTGTTTGTAAATTAAGCCATTCTCTCTGTATCAGGCTGATTCGTTGATTATGCTGTTGTTTGAGTGTCCCAGCTCTACAACATACTCGATGCTTTAAATTAATAAGCTATTGGTAATATATCTGCCTTAAATGAAATGGTTCTCTTTGATGACACCTGCTAACTATGTATGTATATGTGACTTTATGTTGCGCACACACATGTTAATTGTGATTAAAGGTTTGTTTGTCTCACTTTATTTGACTCATGAATATTCCTGAAGTTAAATTATAGTTCTTTCATTTCTCCACCATATGATTTCCTTGGTACAACTAATGAATCCTAGTAATCCTTGGTACTTTTATATTTGTGATTATGACTTTATAGTTTACGGTATCTTTTACTTCTTGAGACAACATCACACATCTCTAAGTGATTAATCTGTAAATTTTCATCCTGATGAAAAGAAAAAGAGCTTTAGTTTCAGTTTATGAATTTGACTGGATTGAACTGAATAACTGTTTAGATATTGTTTTGTAATCTCTTTTATTTTTATTTTTCTTGGTGGCACTGTTTCACCAGATGTTTATGCTTGGTTAGTTACTTATTGCCTATAAATTATCAAACTTGTTTGGAAATAAGATGTATTTTAACAATTTTATGGGTGAATACTATAGTAAATTAGTAATGAACTTCTGGTGCTGTTAATGCATTCAAACAAACAATATGGATCACAGTGCCTGGGATAAATCTGCATTCATATATCTTGCCTTGTCCTTCACAATTTTAAAAGTTAAAGATTGGACTGTGCATTCCCTCTCAAATATCGTTCTTTGTTATTAATTATTCTCAGGCTCTTAGCTTAATAATGGATTCACAATGTAACTTTAATTCAAGTATGTTTCATTGGCGGTGGTGTGTACACAAATACAATGCATTCGCTACATAAAGTGAACATGCAAAAACAAAATGAGTTCGTCATTGAAGTGGGATTTCAGCTTTGCAAAAAGATTATTCAAGAAAAGGCTGATGTATGGAAGTCAAGGAACTACCAGACAACATATACTGCCAAGTAAAAACTAATTATGTGGTGTACTTGAAATGATCAAATGGTTCAAAGTCTCGTAAATATTTTATTTTATGAGATACATCGCGTTATAGCCTTATACACAATAAAAATGACAGTCTCGTAAATATTTTATTTATCTTTTGGTGCTAGTTGTACTTAAATATAATTTTATAACTTGGTTTTTGATATATTGGTCCCTGTTAATCATAGAAACAGTTACCCTCTTCCGACTCGTGTAGACTACTACATGCTTTGATAGTTTGTAGTAGTATGTATATTCCTGTTGGTTGTAGGTCTTGATGATCTTCCCAGTAGATCAGACCCTGACCAGCCCTTGAAATGAAACACTGTAACTGAAGAGTACTAGTTTGATCCACTTTAATTTAATGCTTTCCAGTGTAAAAACACTGCTGTTCTTGGAATTTAAGTTATTATAATTCTTTTTAGTCCTCAAAACTCCCCTGAATTATATGTTCAAGGATCAGAAGGTGATCTGGTTATATGTTGAATATTACATTATGATCTGGCCATAGAAAAAGTATTATTCAATTATTCTTCACTCTTTTTTTAATCATAAGCCCACGTTATAACATTCTCATATATTTCTTAATTTATTCGCTAGAAGCTACTTCAAGCAATGAAATAATGAGAAGAATGACTACATTCGTTTCTAACGACACATCCCATTCTTGGAGCAAGCACAAGGTTTTGGTTTGGCTGGTAAGCACACATCTATGTAAATGTATTAAGAATGAACTTGATTTCTGTCTGAAACATTTGTTTCGAAACCTTATCTTTCTGATAACCTGCTTTCCACTCCATAATTCACTGTCTTGATAATTTTATTGTATGACATGTCTCAAGTGCTTTGGAGGTCAAGGTCATGTTTTCCGAGTTTGCAGCTTTGTTTCAGTCGCCAATTTTGGAGTTCAATAAACCGAGCTGACTACATGGCTTTGCGACTAGGATTCATAACAGTGAGTTTGCATTCATAAAATCTGACAAAATATTTTAAAGATCAAATTATCATGTAAAATGTAACAGGCTGTATATTAGTTAAAATTTGTAAAAACTGATGAACAGGCCAGGAATCAAATTTAACAGACCAGAAGCAAAGAATAAAGTCTGTCATTTGTTCCTTTGTGATTTATTTCTTTAGTGGACTTTTAGTACAGAATGGTGCCGTGGCAGAGCAGCAACAAGATTCTACAGAAATGGGTAAAATGGAAGCCAGACTTGTTAGCACAACTGAAGAATCTGATATATGTGCTCTCTCTTTTCCGTGTTGCTAAAGATAGCTGCCAGATTAAGTTAATTGCGATTCTAGTAAATTAGACTTTTAATGTTTGTATTTAGTAGATTAAGAAGTTTGGGATGTATTAGATATAGTATATTTAATTTGTACATCGGTTTTATGAAATGGTATTGTTGGATGGATCGTTAGGTTAATGAATTTGTTTTTGGGATTGCATAAATATCAATAACAAATTTTCATTTTTTTTATTGGCAAAGTGTTATATTAGCTTTATAAAATGTTACAATAACAAAAAATGGGACCCATATTCCACGTAATAACTGTGGGCCCCAATGTGGGTCCCACTTTTTTAAAAACATTTTGGAATTTTAAAGTAACATAAAAAATAAGTTACAACTGATCTATCTTTTTGTTGCATTAGCAAGCTAAGGCAACATAAAAACAAGTTAAAACACGATGTTGTCTTAGGCACCAAAGATGTTACCTTAGACCCCTAAGGCAACATGGAAAAACCTATCTTTAAAAAAATGTTACCTTAGCTTAAAAGTGGGGCAAGAGCAACATATTTACCCCCTAATACAACGTTTTTTTGGTGTTACAGTAGGCATTTTATGGTGTAGTGATTCTGTGGCAAAGTGTCCCAACTCATTGCAGTTATAGCATCTAATGGTGCTTCGATCAACCATCCCTGTTTTGTATCCACCACTACTGGTGTTATAGGATGAAGATCCACCTGTCTGGAATCTGTTGTAGTTGGACTTGTACTTGAACTTGGGATTTCTCTTGAATCTGACGGTGGAGAATCTCTTGACAATTTGGGCCATTGACTCATCTTCCAATTGCTCCAGCTCTTCCAAGGAATAAAAATCATCATTAGATTGATTTGTAGTAGGAGGATCATATTCTGCTACTATCATATTTTCCTCATCCTTGGAAAACTGTACCATTCTGTCCGACTGTTGAGATTGTCGTTGTTGTTGACCTTCAGCTACAAGAGCAGTAGATGTGCTGACCATTCTATCTTTCCCGTAGACTTCCTTCTGCTGAATCTGCTCCAACTCATAGGTTTTCAACACACCATAGAGTCTATCCAAAGAAATCTCACTCAGATCTCTAGCTTCTCTAATGGCAGTGATTCTATGTTCAAGATGAGTTGGCAGTGTTAAAAGGAACTTTTTGTTGACCTCCCTGATTGAATAATATTTCCCATTTATGTTCAGGTTGTTGATCAACGCATTGTACCTCTCAAACACTTCAGTAATTCCTTCTCCTGGATTTGATTTAAAATATTCATACTCAGAGGTTAGGATCTCCAACTTGTTCTTCCTAACTTTCTCTGTGCCTTCATTAATCACCTCAATAGTTTCCCACATGTGTTTGGAATTTTTACAATTCATCACATGTCTGTTCATCAAGGGATCAAGGGAATCAATTAATATTAATTGAAGGCTGGCATCCAAGGAGGCTTCTTCTTTTTCAGCAGGAGAAAAATCCTCAGGCTCTTTTGGATAGGTTCTAGCTTTGGTAATCAGAACATCATCTACTATCACCTCTGCTTCAATAACCATTGGAGTTGTTGGACCCTTCTTTAACAAGTTCAGATATTTGGGATTTGCAACTTGTAAAAACAAGAGCATCTTCTTCTTCCACATGATATAATTTTCTTTATCAAATAGTGGAATTTTAACGGTTCCAACTTTTTGTGAAGTCATTATGAATTTTTGAATAAATAAAAATTCAAGGAGTTGAAAAATCACAAAAGTCTAAGATCTTGATTTGTTCATTAATCAGAAGGCTCTGATACCAATTGTTAGGTCCCAATGTGTTTGTAGAAGGGGGGGTTGAATACAAACAGTACCGAATAATCAAATTAAATGCGGAATAAAAAATGTGAAACAAAATTCAAGTTAAATAAAAATATTATTAAACTTGAAAGGTGTTACAACAACTGTATCGATTACAAGGAATTAATCTCAAATTAATTATCACAAATTTAGAATAAATTCGACATGAACTTTTTCTATTTTTGCAATAATTAGAATCAAATGCTAAACGCGATTTGAGATTAAGTTCTAGGGATTTTCATCCGCTAGATTGTTACACAAGAACAAGATAAATAATTCTAGTGGTTTGGATTTAACTTTACAAACTAGAAATATGATCTTGATTTTCTGCAGATGAAGAATGAAATATTTGCTTTTTTTTCTGCTATGTTCTTGCTTGTTGACTTGTGTTTGTTTGATATTGGATGATAAAAATGTGTTCTGCTTCTGCTGCTTTTTAAACAATCCACCGAATAGAAAATGGCTGGTATGACAATCCTTTTGAACTAGCAAGACTTTCGGTAGGACTACCCATTTCCAGTAGAACTTTCAGCAAGACTATTGTTAGAACTAGCAAGACAATCAGAATGATTTAGCAAGACAATCCTCCTCCCAGTGTAACTTTCGGTAGGACTATCTAAATGGCTTGAAAAGACTTTCGGTATGACAATCCAATTGTCATACCAATTCAAATATTTGTCTTGCTAATTTAATCTTGAATATTAATTCAAAATCATTTCTGAAAAATGCATAATATTAATTCAGAATTAATTAACCAATTAATTCAATTAATCAATAAATTAATCTTTGCAGATATAATTTATTTTCTTAATTAAATTATATGACTTAATTAATTAATAGAGAATTAATACTAATCTTGAGCAACAACCATTCTTCTGCAAATCTTCTGAAAATCACTGAAAATTATGAATCAATTCCACCACTTTAATGTTGACACTCGATGTACTGTCTGGTTCATGAGTGACTAACTTCCGTGACGTTTCTTCATGTCTTGACTTTGACACTTTGATTTTCTTCAGATTAAATCCTTGTAATTATCTGATACCCTGACGAGATCTCTGTCACTTGATTAAATCCACACTCTTGATTTATATCACTGAGGCATGATCAATTTCTTGAACTTCTTCTAGTGAATTAATTCCTCAAGTCTGTAGATGAACCTTGTTTCTGAATCCTTTGACATATATTACTTTGCGAGATCTCTTTGATGGTAGATCCACTATTTACTTATTACATTCTTATTTGAGTTGAGTTAAATCCTCGAATATACAAATAGGCCTATGACATATGACTTACACAAACTTGTTTTCTTAAATTGACACAACACAACAGTGAATCAAGATGCCTACATGAGAACCAAAACAAGGAAATGGATAGGAAATGGCCAGTTGTTCCGTAGATTGTTTGGTGCTATACCACAGGTAGTCTGGATGAGCTGGATTGGTTTTCAGTTATTTTTAGTTTGGCTTATTTAGAAGTATGACTTATGTAAGGTAATAAACAAGAAATGTATATTTGACCGACGGATTAGTCTTACTTAAAGGTTACTCTCCGGTAAGACTTAACTACCTTTGGGTTCTAATAATTGTCACATATGGTTGAATTAGTCTAACTGACATAAAAATGTCAAGTGGAAATAATGTTTTTTCAATTTTATAAAAATATCGGAGCCGAGACCGCGCGATTAGAACCCGTAGAATCCATAAGCGGAGCCGACGACGAAAATGAAAATGAACCTAAGATACTTAGAAAAATGAAGCGACCATGATGGGAATAAGGACTTAAAGGAATAATAAGGGTAAAATAAGTTGAGAGGGTGCATAATAAGTAGCGCATGAGTGTGAGTCGCCGTAAATTAGAACGGGACCTAACAAAATGAATTGTGTTTATGATTATAGATTTCCGAGCGGAACCTAGAGCATCTTCCACCTCGAGATACCCAGGCAAGTTTACGAACCCAAATCCATTTACTGTTGTGTTATGAAAGGATTGTTTTATTATCATTGCATAAATACCATGCTTTCCATGATACGTAGTAATTGAACTTTTCGCATAATGTAGCGATGTTGTACGATAAGTATATGTCGTAAAACATTTAATTCCTCTTTAAGGGTGACGTATGATTATAAGACCGAGAGTCCGTCGGGATTTTAAGATGAAAACCCGGGGGTCATTCCAGTGATATTATAGGACGATTACAAGTCTATAATAGTACATTTTAAAGGGACTCAACGTCCACTTATGAAACATTAAAATACCTCGAACTTTTATTAAAACGATTTCCCAAGGATCATATTCCTTCAACTATATTTTATTGTTCGAGTAATAAATACTATATACCTATTCCTTTATTATGGGAAAAGTATACTCCAACGATTATTTATTTCAAACCCGATTAAATGTTAAAGATTATTAATTGCGTAGACATAAACTAGTTGATGAATATTTTTTTAAATATTCTTTTAAAGAGTAAACTCTTTCGAGGTTTAATTATTTATTGATTATCATTTAATTAATTATTATTCATTAAAGGGTTTATTTATGATTTAAAAATCACAGGACCTGATTTAAAATACCTTCTGATTTTCAGAAAATCATTCGAATAATTTCAGATCATCGGAAAATATTATCTCGACTTATTTTTGAATATAGTTTCAAAGAGAAACTTCCCCCCTTATTTAATTATCTGTTGACAACGTTCAACTCACACCCCTAGTACTTCCTCCGAAAACTTTTGGAAGTACATATATATATATATGAAGTAAAGTTATACCTATCAACAAGCAAAACGCTTGGGGGAACTTCGATGTGATTCGAATTCTCGGGATATGATAGGATCTCCTAAAGGAAAAGGGAGGGGTAGGATCCAAGTACTTCGTGTATTGGATAGACTACTGGTACCGTAAGAGACGGTACAACCTGTACCTAAGGACTTGCGAAGTGTGTGTATACCCCAAATGAGGACACATAGCCCGTATGCGGCAAGGGTAATAATCGGGATACAAAGGTGTCGTCCTTCTACTAGTAGAAAAGGTTACTTTATCACCGTACGAATGATCATCGTATGCGGTGGCTCCAACGAATGTCGTATTCTTCCAATTAGAATTGTGATGGAATACCATAACCCAAACCTAGGTGCTGGGTTCACTATTAAGTTATTCACAGGATAATAAAATCCACTAAAGAATTATTTTCATTAGAAGGTGTGTGTCATCAAGGAAAAACTAAATTCGAATAAAACATAATTATCATATATAATGTTTTACGTAAGTTATCATACAGTCATTTTTATATTGTACATTATTATCTTGGGCATTATAGCTCACACTTGTTTTTTTAAATTGACACAACACAACAGTGAATCAAGATGCCTACCATGAGAACCACAGCCAGGAAACGGGTAGGAAATGGCTAGCTGTTCAGTAGATTGTTTGGTGTTGTAGCACAGGTAGTCCGAATGAGCTGGATTGGTTTTCAGTTGTTTTTAGTTCGGCTTATTTATAAGTATGACTTATGTAAGATAATAAACAAGAAATATATATTTGACCAACGGATTAGCCTTACTTAAAGGTTACTCCCCGGTAAGACTTAACTACCTTTGGGTTGTAATAGTTATCACTTTATGGTTGAATTACTCTAGCTATGAATGGTTCGTTTCCAAGACAAATGTCAAATTCTATAGACATATAGGGTCTCAATATAATTGGTGTATATTCATCTTCTATCTCTTTTGTGGATGTCTAGTAGTATGGTACTCGTGCAACGAAAGTTGGCGTTTATCAGTTTCGTGTCGCTGATTAGTGTCATCACCATTGCATGCTAAGGTTGACAATAATAAGGCTATTGAATGAAGTATTTAATGAAGTTAGAATCCCATATTTGTCATATATATTAATTCAGTCAATCTTAATTTTGTAGTTATAATAGTTAGCGTAATTCTTAGTTATAAACAACCTCAATTTGTTATCGTCTTAGCGTTGAATAATAACCATACATTGTTGCTTAAGTGCGTGAATTAATTAGTTAACCAATACAGTCTCTGTGGGAACAAACTAGAAAAGATTCTATACTACTTGTGAACGTGTATACTTGCGTGTATTATAAGCACGTGTTTAGCGACTAACAAGTTTTTGGCGCCGCTACCGGGGACTGCAGTGTTAATTTATAGTTTATGTGCTTTCCATTAGTGGTCGTTAAAGTTCATTGACTCGGACATTGTTACTAATTTGTTCCTTGTTTTATTTTATGTACTCTAGCGAGGGTGTATACATACGCGTTCGCGTACTCGTAAGAGAACACTGGATAAAGTCGAGGAAGAAATTGTGGTAATTCGTAAGGAAGTTTTTGAGGAAGAAAAGAAGGTAGAAAAAGAAGAGAAAGTTGAAGAACCAGATTTAGTAGAGATGGGTGATCAAGCAGAAAATCCGAAGGCTTTGATGGACTATTCTCAGCCTAAGATTAATGACATTCAGTCAAGCATCATCAGACCAGCCATCAGGGCTAACACTTTTGAGATCAAGTCAAGCACGATTCAGAAGATACAGAACTCAGTTCAGTTTGGGAGTTCTCCTACTGAAGACCCCAACATGCACATCAGGGATTTCATCGAGATCTACGACACCTTCAAGTTTAATGATGTGACTTAAGATGCTATCAAGCTATGTCTCTTCCCATTCTCTCTAAGCGGAAAAGCTAAGTGCTGGTTACACTCTCTACCAGTAGGGTCCATCACCACTTGAGAGGATCTTGCGCAAAAGTTTCTCACTAAATTCTTCCCTATGGCGAAGACTGCTGCAATTAGGATCTCTGTGTGAGGCTTGGGATCGATATAAGGAGGTGCTAATGAAGTGCCCACACCATGGCATGCCTGATTGGATGATTATCAACTGTTTCTATAATGGATTGGGTGCTACTTCTAGACCCATGCTTGATGCAGCATCAAGAGGAGCCTTGTGGGCTAAAACTACGATGAAGCCTATGAACTTATTGAACTGATGGCTGCTAATGAGTACCGGAATCCTTCCCAGAGGCTTCTCAGGGAAAAGTCGGAGGAATTTTGGAATTGGATGCAACAACTGCTATCTCTGCCCAACTTAAGGCTTTGACGATGAAGGTGGACACTTTGGCTAATTATGGAGTTAATCAAATCGCTAGTGTCTGTGAGCTTTGTGATGGTGCCCACGAGACTGATCAGTGCACAATTTCTAGTGTATCAGCTCAGTTTGTGAGCAACTTCCAGTGGTCACAGCAACCAGTGCCAGCCACCTATCATCCCCACAACCGCAATCATCCTAATTTCAGCTGAAGAAACACTCAGAATGCAGTTCAAAAGCCTTATCAGCAATATTCAGCTAAGCAATACAACCCCCTGGTTTTCAGCAACCGTAATATGCACCAAGACAACAACTCCAGCTACAACAGGCCAATGAAAAATCTGAATTAGAGGAGTTGAAGCTGATGTGCAAGAGTCAAGCCATTTCTATCAAGACCTTGGAAAATCAAATTGCACAAATTGCCAATGTCTTGCTAAATCGTCAGCCTGGTACATTACCCAGTGACACTGAAGTGCCAGGAAAGAGGGAAGCAAAGGAGCAGGTAAAGGCAATCACTTTGAGGTTTGGAAATGTTGCAAATCCCAAACAAACTCAAGTGTTGACTGAAGAAGCTAAGGCTGAGAAAGAAGTAGAGCAGTAGGAAGTAGAAGTAGAACCAAGGAAGACTACTGTTGAGCACACTCCTCCTAAGGGTAATACAGGGGAGAAGCAGATCTATCCTCCACCGCCTTTTTCCAAGCGGCTGCAGAAGAAAAAGCTGGACAAGCAATTTGAGAAGTTTCTGGAGGTGTTCAAGAAACTTCATATCAACATTCCTTTCGCTGAGGCTCTTGAGTAGATGCCTAGTTATGCAAAGTTTATGAAAGGTATTCTCTCTCGGAAGGTGAAGATAGATGATTTAGCGACAGTCGCTTTCACGGAGGTATGCAGTGTTGTGCTGCAACAAATATTGCCTCTGAAGCTTAAGGATCCAGGAAGCTTCACTATTCCGTGTACTATTGGAAAAGTGTCTTTTGACAAATGCTTATGTGAGTTGGGAGCTAGCATCAATCAGATGCCTTTGTCAATCTTCAAGCAGTTGGACTTGCCTGATTCAAAACCGACTTATATGACCTTGTAGTTGGCCGACCGTTCTATTATATATCCGCGAGGTATTGTGGAGGATGTCTTGGTCAAGGTTGATAAACTCATCTTCTCTGCGGATTTCGTCATTCTTGATTTCGAGGAGGATAAGTATATTCCCATAATCTTGGGGAGAACTTTCTTGGCGACTGGCCGAACCTTGATAGATGTGCAGAAGAGTAAGCTCACAATGCGAGTTCTGGATCAGGATATGATTTTTAATGTATTCAATGATATGAAATTTCCTACTGATAATGAGGAGTGCTTAAAAGTGGAGTTGGTCGATTCGGTGGTCACATCGGAACTTGATCAATTGCTAAGGTCCGATGCCTTAGAGAAAGCCTTGTTGAGAATTCGGATAATGAAGATGACGAAGGTGAAGAACAATAGCAGTATTTGAATGCTTCTCCCTAGAAGATGAATATAAATATGCCTTTTGAATATCTTGGAATGGAGGAATTGAACAAAGCTCCTAAACGCCTCAAGCCATCTATTGAGGAAGCTCCCACTCTTGAGCTTAAGCCTTTACCTGAGCATTTGAGATATGCGTTTTTAGGTGATGCATCTACTCTGCCTGTTATTATCGCATCTGATCTTTCAGGTAGTGATTAGGAAAAGCTTTTGAGGTTTCTGAGAGAGTTCAAATCGGCAATTGGATGGACTATAGCAGATATCAAGGGAATCAACCCTTCTTACTGCATGCATAAAATTCTGCTAGAGGAAGGTAGCAGGCCTACGGTCGAGCAACAAAGAAGACTCAATCCAATCATGAAGGAGGTAGTTAAAAAGGAAATTCTTAAGTGGCTAGATGCAGGAATCACCTACCATATTTCTGACAGTTCATGGGTAAGCCCGGTTCAATATGTGCCAAAGAAATGTGGTATTACTGTGGTAGAAAATTAGAAGAATTAGCTTATTCCTACTAGAACAGTCACGGGGTGGAGAGTTTGCATGGACTACAGGAGGATGAACAAAGCTACTGGAAATGATCACTTCCCTTTTCCCTTAATTGATCAGATGCTTGAGAGGTTGGCCGGTCATGAGTACTATTGTCTTCTGGATGGTTATTCAGGTTACAATCAGATTTATATCGCTCCAGAAGATCAGGAGAAAACTACCTTCACTTGTCCATTTTGTACTTTTGCCTTCAGACGAGTTTCTTTTGGTCTGTGTGGTGCACCAGCCACATTTCAGAGATGCATGATAGCCATCTTTTCTGATATGATTGGTCAGAATGTGGAGGTGTTCATGGATGACTTCTTAGTCTTTGGTGATTCTTTTGATGAATGCTTGCAAAATCTAGGACACTTTCTCAAGAGGTGCGTTGAGACCAATCTGGTTCTCAATTGGGAGAAATGTCACTTTATGGTGCGTCAATGCATTATTCTCGGGCACAAGGTTTCTAGTAAAGGTTTAGAGGTGGACAAGGCCAGGGTGGGGGTCATTGAGAATCTTCCTCCACCCATTTATGTTAATGGGAATTCGCAGTTTTCTTGGTCATGCGGGTTTCTACAGGCATTTCATCAAAGACTTCTCGAAAATTTCAAAGCCATTGTACAGTTTGCTAGAGAAAGATGTTCCTTTCAAGTTGAATGAAGAGTTCCTTACAGCTTTTGAGACATTGAAGAAGAGTTTATTCACGGAACCGGTCATAATTACACCTGATTGGAATGAACCTTTTGAGATGATGTGTGATGCAAGTGACTATGCAGTTGGAGCAGTTCTTGGGAAGAGGAAGAACAACATATTTCATGTGGTCTACTACGCTAGTAAGACCCTAAATGGTACTCAACTGAATTATACTACTACGGAGAAAGAACTTTTGGCTATTGTCCACAGTTTTGAGAAATTTTGATCTTATCTACTTGGGACTAAGGTGACAGTTTTCACTGATCACGCTGCAATTCGATATCTAGTCTCCAAGAAGGATTTGAAGCCTAGATTGATTAGATGGGTTCTTTTGCTTCAAGAATTTGAACTAGAGATCAAAGACATAAAGGGGACTGAAAATTAAGTCGTTGATCATATCTCGCGTCTAGAGAATCCTAATGCTACTTCATTGGATAAGACATTGATAAATGAATCTTTTCCTGACGAGCATCTGTTTGGAGTGCAAGAAGAAGAACCGTGGTTCACAGATATTATGAACTACCTTGTGAGTAATATCATGCCTTCCGACTTATCTTTTGCTCAAAGTAAGAAGTTTTTACATGAAGTGAAGTGGTATATGTGGGATGAGCCATTTCATTTTTGTCAAGGAGCTGACCAAATCATCAGGAGATGTATTCCTTACAGCGAAACGGGGGGATATTGTGAGATTTCCACTCAACGGCTTATGGAGGACATTATGGTGGAGAAAAGATAGTAGCTCGTGTTCTTCAAGCAGGTTTCTTTTGGCCGACATTCTTTAAAGATGTTCACCAGTTCGTTTTGAAATGTGATCGATGTCAACATGTGGGTAATATGTCTAAGAGGGATGAGATGCCTCTTAATGTGCTTCTCGAGGTTGAGGTCTTCGATGTTTGGGGAATTAACTTCATGGGGCCATTTGTCTAATCTTGTAACAATCAATATATCTTGTTGGCAGTTGATTACGTGTCGAAATGGGTTGAAGTTAAGGTGTTGCCAACGAACGATGCGAAAGTGGTGCTTAATTTTCTTTACAAGCAGATATTCACAAGGTTTGGAACTCCAAGAGTCATAATCAGTGATGAGGGGTCGCATTTTTGCAATCGCAAGTTGACTGCTATGATGAAAAGGTATAATGTGAATCATCGCATTGCTACGACTTATCATCCTCATACAAATGGTCAAGCTGAGGTGTCTAACAGAGAGATCAAGCGCATTTTAGAGAAGGTTGTGTGTCCATCAAAGAAAGATTGGTGTTTGAAGCTTGATGAAGCTGTTTGGGCTTATAGAACAGGATATAAGACTCCATTGGGAATGTCGTCGTTTCAGTTGGTTTATGGTAAGGGGTGTCATTTTCCTGTGGAGCTCGAGTATAAGGCATATTGGGCTTTGAAGAAGTTGAATCTGGACTTGGATCCGGCTGGAAAGAAGAGGATGCTTCAATTGAATGAACTCAACGAGTGTCGACTTCAAGCTTATGAGAATAATAAAATATCTAAGGAGAAAGTCAAGAGGTGGCATGATCGGGGTTTAGTGCTCAAATCATTCATGCCGGGGCAACAAGTTCTTTTGTTCAACCCTCGTCTCCGTCTTTTTCCCGGAAAGTTGAAGTCAAGATGGTCAGGGCCGTTTATTGTCAAAACTGTGTTTCTACATGGAGCGGAGAAATTTTTTGAGAATGATCTGGTCCAGGCATTCAAGGTAAATGGTCAGAGGTTGAAGCATTACTATGGGGACATGGCAAACCGCGAGGTGGTTAGTGTCGTTCTATTGTCCATTTAAGCTCAAGGTTCTACGTCGAGCTAGCGACATAAAAGAAGCGCTTCTTGGGAGGCAACCCAAGTTTGTTGTACATTAGTAAGTAGAGGAAGCAAGAAGAAAGGAGAAAATCACAAAAAAAATCATAAAAAGAAAAAAAATTCAGGGCTTACTTCAGAAGCTTGGTGCGATCGCGCTGATTTCGCAAAAACATAGCGCGCGCACTGTTACAGCGTGCGGCCGCGCCAATTTGGCAGAAGTAGCGCGCGTCCGCGCTGTCTCAGCCGTGGCCGCGCCGGGTCCAGACTCAGAAGAAAAAAATAAAAGGCAGTTAAAGGGGAAAAAATGGGAATTTTGTTCCAAAATCAATTCCCATCCGATTTTTACTCTCCCACATCCCATAATTCCCTCTCCAAATCAAACCCATTACTCCCATTATTCCCATAATCAAATCCCACTTCTATTCCATATATAATTCTCTTTTCACCACCTATATATACATACACCTCATACGCAACTTCTTCACCAATTCACAAATTCTCTCTTAAACACAACTCTTATTCTCTCTACTCACTTCTAGTGGCACCCAAGAGACAAAGAACACAAGTCAATAGCAGCACCACCAATTCATTAAGTGTGGGTGGTGTAAGGCCAAGGTTCTCTACTCCCGAGGTGGAAGCGGAGTATACTAGGCTTCTTTCGAAGCCAATCATCAAGGAGCGAGGTTTTCTGCCATCAGGGAAGGATGGTCAGCTGTTGGTGATGATTCTTGAGATGGGCTGGGTTCCTATTTGTGAGGCACCCGCTACTATGCCCATGAGTGTTGTTCGCGAGTTCTATGCGAATGCCAAGGCCGAGAATAATGGCTTCACGGTGGTTCGAGGGAGGATGGTGGAGTATAGTGCAGAGGCTATCAGGACTGTGATTGAGCAGCCCGTGAGGAAGGTGGGGCAGGACACCTGGAATGATAAGACTCCAGAGGACTTTGATTTGGATCTTAATGTTGCAACTCTGTGCCAGCCCAATACTCACTGGAAGATCAATAGGGGCACGACCGAGTATTCTAAATTCCTGGCTTCCAGAATGAACAGGTTTTCCCGTGCATAGAAAGCTTTTATATGTGCTAACATTATGCCATCTTCGCATGTGCATGAGATTACTGTGGAGCGTGCACGATTGTTATAGGAAATTGTTCAGGGTGATTATATAGATTTGGGGATGGTGATTTATCAGGGGATTCTAAATTTCTTGAGGGGGAGTACTACGGGGTCTATTCCATATGCGTATGTGGTGAGGAATTTGTGCATGGAAATTGGTGTTCATTGGCCCACATACGAGCAGTTGTAGATCCCTAATGCTCCTATTGACAACACTACTTTGGCTACGATACAAGAATGGGATGGAGGCAAGCTTGATCTAAAGGGGCGTGGTTATACTTTTAACCACCTACCTGGTGGGAGGCCAGCTGCTGGAGCCACTCAGGCGAGCAGGACTGCATGGAGATCTCAGCTAGGAGATGAGGCAGGTCCATCACAGCAGGCGCATGAGGAGGAGGAAGGAGCTGAGATGGGAGCTGGCATGAGTTCGATGCAGTACAGGCATCTGGCATGGAGGATGGATGTGATGCATAACATCCACAGTAGGTTCACACGTGATCTCACCCAGGCACTTGGGACAGCTTTCAGAGCCACCGGAGTTGATATCCAGTGGCCAATTTTGGGTGAAGATTCCGTGTATCCACCTCCGGACATACCCGACACTCCACCCGCTGAGGGTGAGGATTCTGATTCTGATTAGGTATGCCTGATTTCTTAATATTACCTTCACTGGGGATAGTGAATATTTTAAGTTTGGGGGTAGTAGTTGAAAGAATATGTTTTTGTGTGAGTCTCATATAGTTCCATCTTCATGATAGTTTAGTTCATATAGTTTGCATATTTTTCCATATAGTTTTTTTATTTTTATTTATTTTTGGTAGTTTTATGTTATTTTGTTCATATAGTTTTCATGCATTTGTATTATAACATGATCTCTTAAATAATTTTCCGATTGACTTCTGATATTAATGCTAGTGTAATGATGTCGTGTTTAGAGATGTTAAGTTGTATTAAGTTGATTTGCATGCTATAGACACTTGTATTTCACTAAGTCTTATAGGTTGCTAGAGTGCTAGATCATAGTCATGGTTTGTTGTTTTTTCAAGGTTTAATTGCTTGTTTTATTTAGAATTTAGGATATTCTCTTAATAATAAAAGACATGGATATTTAAAAATTGGAGGAAGTTGGAGTTCATTTCTAGTTGTGTGGCTAGGTGTCAAATGGCTAGTAACCGGCTCATATTCATATGAGTAGTCTAGGGTTGGATGAGATGGAGCGAAACGCACTCATTCAGAAATTCGTAGAAAGAAAAAATAGAAAATAAAAATAAAATAAGTGTTATGTATAATTGATCACGAGTGGGCTCTTTAGTACTCGAGTTATTAAGTTCTTAGGGGACTTTGTGCCTAGTGACCTAAGGCTTTTATAGTCTGGGATCCGCTAACTTAACGCTCGCTACATGGGTACTATTGTATAAGTCTTTTGTGGACATCACTCACTGCACGATCAAATAAGCATACTTATGTTGTTTTATTGTCAATAAAAGCATGAATCCATGTTAAACTCCGATATAGAATTGAAGTGTTATAAGTTATTTTGAGTCTAGCTTTTATTCTATTTATAAACTTGCGATTGTCTTGATAAGTAGTGAGTCATGATTGTCGATCTAGTTGCGATAGTATATCTTTAAGCATCTGCACACACGCACGTCTCTAGTTTATAAGTTGATTTGTATAATTTAACTGATCTTTATGCGAGTAACTGCATTTGTTGATATGTTGCTTGTCGATTGGTTTAGTTATTCTATTGGGATCGTTGCATTCATATTAGTTGCATTCATGCATTTTTATTCTCTTGTTCTTTGAGTCTGTTTATGCTTGAGGACAAGCATCGATTCAAGTTATAGGGTATGTTGAGTGGCATTTATGACACTTTGTAATACTCTAATAAGCTTTAAATTGATGCATTTGTACTCAAGTTATTAAGTGTTTTAATGTATTTTCTAGTGTTTTTGCATTTCAGGCATTAATCTCTGAATCAGTTGAATTAGCATTGTTTTGGTGCTAATTTGGTGTCAAGGTGGTGTTAGAAAAAAATCTCGTGGAAATCCGCTCGAAGAAGCAAGGAAAAAGATGAAATCTGAGTTTTTCCCAGAAAGACAGCGCGCCCGTGCTGTGATAGCGTGCAGCCGCTCCAGAAATTCAGAATGACAGCGCGACCGCACTGTGATAGCGCGCGGCCGCGCCGATACGGAAAATATGAATCCTGATTTTAATTCGATTCCAAGTGGGGAGACTTCCAGATTGCAAAGGGTTGCTATATATATATATATTCAAATAAGAACATTTTTATGAGAGAGACATACCAGAGTGCAAGGAGAGTCATAAGAAGACCATTTTAGCACAATTCAATGAAGGCGAAGAAGATCTTGTTTTTACTTGTGGATCTTTATTTTAAGTTATATTTCGATGCTAGTTTTCTTACTTGTGAACCTTTACTCTTGTTTGTACTTGGTCTTATTTATTCATTATAAAGACTACGTTTATTGTACCATGCTTTCATCGGAACCCGTGTTGATGATGAGTCCGATCATGGGCTAATCGTTATCGCGGGGTTCTAGCGGATTTATTTATGGATTTGTTTAGTAAAATTGTTTTGATACCTTAGTATGTGGTGATTGATTGATATCCTAGTATTGGTGCTGCGTAGTTGTCTTATGAGTGTCGTGAACTTATAAGATAGTGTGTTAATTCTTAATGAAGCAACAGTGAATTTAAGGATTTAGAACTTTCCATGCTAGCATAGGTTCATTTGTTATTGTTATGCATGATTCATAGATAATTTTACCCATCTTACTTGCCCTCTGTAATCAAGATAGATATCTTGTACTTAAACCATTTTGTTGTCAAATTCTATTGACATATAGGGTCTCAATATAATTGGTGTCTATTCAGCTTCTATCGCTTTTGTGGATATCTGGTAGTATGGTACTCGTGCAATGAAAGTTGGCGTTTATCAGTTCCGTGTTGTCTGATTAGTGTCATCGCCATTGCATGCTAAGGTTGAGAACAATAAGGCTATTGAATGAAGTATTTAATGAAGTTAGAATCCCATTTTTGTCATATATATTAATTCTGTCAATCTTACTTTCATAGTTATAATAGTTAGCGTAATTCTTAGTTATAAACAACCTCAATTTGTTATCGTCTTAGCATTGAATAATAACCATACATTGTTGTTTAAGTGCGTGAATTAATTAGTTAACCAGTATAGTCTCTGTGGGAACGAACTAGAAAAGATTCTATACTACTTGCGAACGCGTATACTTATGTGTATTATTAGCGCGTGTTTAGAGACTAACAAGTGCCACTATATGAATAACAATTGAAACAATTTAATGTAAAGCAGTTATAGGAACATAATTCATAACTCGTTAGAAAACAAGTAAACATTCATAAACAGGATATTCAAAACTAGCATGTTCTGTAAAAGAAGAACATCAGTAGTGTGTTGTGTACAAATACCAGAGTTTAATTCTAGCATGCCATTTTCATTTCCATTCCACTGTATAAACCACTTATTTCGTTACAGGAACCATAAAGCCAAATCAGATACATAGCGGATATGTAAAGATAGGTGATCAGGCTATCAACACCAGACGGCTCTAACTGCCATCCTATTTACCTATTCTGAACCTCAGAGACTAGCTAGGTCTCTGACCTGCTGAACTAATCGGTTATAAATTATGCGCAACCGAATTAGCCTCTTACGTAACCTTACTAGGCCCCCTGGTCCCTATGTATCCCATATCTGATTGTTTTATCCAGTTCTCAAAATACTTGTACCTATCTCATTTCAAAACCATTCATTTTAACAACACACCTAGAAAAATCTAGTTCATAAATCATTTCTTTCAAGATAGGTACCTTTCGAAGTTATTTTCCCCAAAACAGGTTTAAAACAATGATTTATAACTACAAGGGATACGTAACTTAAAACGTTTATGTTCCATTACGTGATTAAAACATTAGCTATTCATATATATACTAAACCATAAAAAAATGGTCAGGGGTACTTTCCTTGTAGAGATTTACAACTATCTCTGATTGACGTTGGACTGACTTGGACGCTCGGTTTTATCGCCTTACTATCAAACTATCCTGGATCTGACTTCAACACTCAGGTCCTTCGCTTGGAACCTTGCTAAGTTGGTCGACTGATCACTAGGCTATCTTTAGTCCGACGTCAATTCTCAAGTCTTTCGACTAGAACCTACAGAGTCGAACTACTCCACATTAGACATCCAGTTATGCTTGACATATCTTCGCTAACAAACCTACCCATTCGATAACAAATCCGGACTCGTAATCATACATATTATTATAACACACGTAACAATTAGGGATCGTGTTCTCGAAAATCGGTTCGGTGTTCATTTTCAGAAAATACGTTTACTTGTCATTTTACAAAATAAGGGTTATTGGCTTTGGAAAAATATTTCATCACAACGTACAATCAAATTTCGTATAAAATACATATATATTTATATATTCGCTTAACGTCCCAATAATTACCGGATACGCTCCCGTATTTCCGTAGTTTGATTTCTCAGAAATCGGGCAACACTTCCTTTATTTATCGGACTATGCCGTCGAACTAACTTGACGTCAAGCCAAAAACATCAATCAATCAATCAATCACGCAATCCATATTTCACAGCCCAACCTCCAAAATTATTTCTAAAATAATTAACTCCTTTTTCTTTCGAATATTAGTATACGAATTAAACTAATTATTTTAGAATATTAGGACTCAGATAACGATCATCACGGTCCACCATCGACTCGCTAAGGCTCATCGTCGATGGTGGCAAAATTTATTGGTACCCGATACTATCCGGGTTTTCGAATAAATTTCACCGATTAATTAATTTCCTGCACGAAAATTATTTTATTTTATTTCACAAAACCAATCTATTATTCCTGCACAATTACGGAAAATTAATCAATAAACACATAATTGGAAACCACTGCACATATACTCGGCCCAAATTAGGGCCCAACAGAGGAGGAAGAAATACAGTCCAGGAACACACAGCCATGCCGCTGCACTACACACACACACACGAAACCCACATAAACACACACGCACACACAATTGCACGCACGAACACAGATATATACATGGATATATACATATTCATAACAGCACAAACACAGAGCCAAGGTAAGCATAGACACCAGCCGGCCGGAACACACCAGAGGAACGCGGCGGGAGGAAGTGAGGGAAGAGGGGAGAAACATAGGAGGGAGGAGGAAAAAAGTTCGAGGGAGAGAGCTCGAGGAGAGATGAGAGGAATCGAGAGTGGAGTTTAAATAGATGAGAGAAAATTGATGTTTATCTGGAACAATAAACTGAACAATACCCTGTATTTACTAATTGCCAACCGCGTGTCCGATTAATAGGACACGTGTCCGGTTTTTCCTTGACTGCAAGCCCGATTACAAACTATTTCAATGTTCTAACGCGTGATTTTATGAGCTATTAATGATCGAAATAAAATTGAAATATTTTAAAAAAAATCTCTTAATATTTTAAAAATAATAAAATACGAATTCCATAATTTATAGAGTGATTTTGGATCGTAAAATATACCCGTAATTTATAATTAATGAACCGAGCTGCACTTAAAACAAAATCACAAAATCACGAAAATGATCAGAAAATATTGTAAATATCCCGAAGTAAATAAAAACGTAATTTTCATAATTTTTAAACAATTTCTGAAACACAATTTTTACCCGCTTTTAACGAATAAATGAAACAACATGCGGGTGAAATTAATCTCAAAAATTTCCAAAATAATTTTAAAATTATCATAATATTATAAACTTAATAAAATATGAGTTTCATATTTTTTGAAGAATTCTGGAATTAAATACGGATTTTACTCTTAAATACATTCAGAAAATCATTCCGGGATAAATAATCAATAAAATATTGATTTCTAAATTTTATAAAATCCCAAAAATAGTTATTATAATTTTAAAGTTATAAAAACAATTTTAGAGACAATCCAAATATTTATGAAAAAAAAATGCAATAAAATTACTCGTAAAAGCAAAACAAAATCATATAACCCAATAATTAACCACGCAATTCAATCACATACCCTAGTAATCACATATACATAATAACAAAGCAATAACCCGCTAACAGAACCCATATACATATTTTATTTATTTAATTATTCAATAATTACACATATAAATGATACTAAAAATTTACGAGTCGTTATACTACTTCTAGTAAGGAATAGTTAAGATTTTTGGTAGTGCACTTGGGTCTCTCCATCTTTTTTGTATTTGTTGAATTTTGTTAAGTATCTCTGGTTTGGCCACCATGGTGAATTCAAAGGTTTTCTTGATTGCAAAGAATATCTTAACTAAAACAGAGTAGCCTTCATTGAGAATCCTATGAAGAGGCCAAGTAACTTCCTTTCCACCCCTGTACCTGAACACTAATCTTTCTGGAAGTCTGTTGTGGTCATCAATTGCTCTCACTTCATCTAGCTCATCCAAGTAAATCTTAATGTCTAAAAATTCCTTTATGTCACAGATAAAGAGTTGATCTCCTTTGTTGACTTTTGGATTGGGTTTGGATTATAATTGGACATATTTGACTGGCTTTCTTGCTGTATTCTATCTTCTTTTTGAAGTGGTTAGAATTGGGGTGTTTAGCTCAGGAATAGGTAAGCTTTCCCAGTCTATTGGTTCATCCTTGGGAATGATTGGCTCACCATAAAAGTTCAAATCAGAATGGACCTTGATTTCAGCTTACTCCACTGTGGGCATAGATGGTTGATTTATGGTATTAGACTTAGTTGGATTTGTTTCTTCATTTTCCTCCTTTCAGCTTACTCCTTTCTATACCCTTTTATGATTTCTGCTTTGGTTCCTCATGCTTTTCAGTTTCAGTTATGGTGGCAGACTTCTCATCTTCTGACCTAGCAACACACTTTTCAGCTTATTTCTTTGCTTCTAAGGCAGCCTGCCTTTTGTGAAACTTGAGCCTCAATTTCTCTTCTCTTTTAGCTTCCCCAAATTGAGGATGTCCAGCCATCACATAAATTAGTTTTCCATGCCTGTAGATCTTTGCTATCCTTTTTCTTCAAAACCGAGTCTCTTGGATCTTTGTGATTTGCAATAGAGTGGCCAAGCAGCTTCTTTTCAGCAGGTTTAGGAGTTGCATAGACTAGGTTCATTGGATTTTTACATGAATGTTTTGATGAGTGTTTCTTGGGCTTCAAAATTACAATGGTCTGTTGATGTGTTTTAGATGAGGTTTGACCTCTTTTCATGTTTCCCAACTTTATTTCATCTATTGGAATTGATCTTAATTGAGTGTAGTGCTTCACAGATTTGTCTTTACCGGTAATTGGACCAAATTCCTTCTCAATTCTTTCATCAAACTTCTTCATTTGCTCTTTCAGCTTGAGTTCAGCTGCTGCTATGTTGATTAAATAAATGATGTCCAACATTGGTGACTTAGAGAAAGTAATGTCTAGAACTATTACCTTACTGACTTGGACATGCACATCATTCTCCCCCTTTTTGTTTTCATCAAGTAAGGTAGGGGTTGGAGTTTGAGCAGCCGCCAATTTTTGAAGAAGGAGTGTCTGATGCACTTAATTGACAATATAACGACTCGTATATTTTATATTATTTAAAAGTGTAATTGATGAATAATTAATTAAATAAAATATGTAGATTGGTTTTGACAGCTGTGTGTTGTTTACTATTATTCATGTGTGATTATTGGTGTACAAGGTTATTTACGTAATTAATTATTGAGTTGTATTGATTTGGTTTCACTTTTGAAAGTGATTTTATTGTAAATTTATTTTCATAAATATTTGGATTTTCTCTAAAATTGTTTATGATTTTAAAATTTTAATAATTATTTTTGGGATTTTATAAAATATAGGAATCAATGTTTTATTAATTATTTATCTTTAAATGATTTTATGACTACATTTATTTGTAAAATCAGTATTTATTTCCAGAATTCTTCAAAAATTACGAAACACATATTTTATGAAGTATATAATATTCTGAGAATTTTAAAATTATATTGGAAATTTTTGTGATTAAATTCACCCACGCGTTGTTTCATTTAATCGTTAAAATGCGGGTAAAATTGCGTTCCAAAAATGGTTTAAAAATTATATAATTTATGTTTTATCAGTTTCGGGATATTTATAAAATTTTAAGATTATTTTGGTATTGTTTTGATTAATATTTATTTGCAGATTGTACCATTAAAATAGATTAAAATGACGTGAGTTTGCTTGTAGTCAGTCGAAAAAAAAAATGACACGTATCCATTAAATTGGACACGTGCCGTGTGATTGTGTATCAGGAGGGTGAGTCATTATTTATGTTTGGGGGTAAACATCAATTCCTTTGTCTGTCTCTCTCGGCTGTACACTCTCGATCCTCTCTTCTCTCCCTCCCTCATAATCTCTCGTTCTCTCCCTCCATTCTCTTATTTCTTCCCTGTCGCCGCCATTTTTATGTTCTCCAATTTCTTCTGCTTTCAGGTCATTGTCCGGTGGGTTTAATTCCCTTGCTTCATCCCTGTTCGATTTAGTATACATATATAATCATATATATATATATATATCTGTGTGTGTATGAGTTGTGTTGTGCGTGTGTGTGCGTGTGTGTGTGTGTGCATGTTTGTGCCGTGTGTGCGCTGCTTGATGTTGTGGTTGCTGCGGGTGTTGGTATGTGTGATTTCTGTGCTTTGGCTCTTGTTCTATTCCTATAGATTGAAATTTGGAATATTATATTAATTTTTGACAATTTTCTGCAAGAAATTGTTTTCAATAAATATTTGTGATATTATAATTCGTGCAGGAAATTTATTTCATAATCGGTGGAATTTACGTTGAAAACCTGAAATTAATCGGGTACCCGTAAATTTTACTGCCTTTGACGATGAATTTCGATGAGTCAACGGTGGGCGGTAATGATTTTTATCTGAGTCCTAGATTTATAAAATAAAATGATTCATAAATTTATTTTTCGAACCGAAAATGATTTTTTGTTTGGAAAGTCGTGCTGGGATTTGTATTGCGGATTGTGATTGTTGTGATTTTGGGCGTCGATGATGTTTCGACCTGTAGGCTTATAAATAGAGCAGTCGCTGTCAAAATTTTTCTAAAAATTATTTTTATATACGAAAAGCGTACTTTATGTTATACAACATTTTACCCCTATTCTGAATTTGGATTACATGATTATGTGCATATAGTTATATATAAATATATATACATTCGAGTCGGGTTATAGGATTGGGTTATTGAGGTTTGAGGATATCAAGCGTAGGTGTAACTAATTAGGGTATTTTGTTACTATAGATCCCAGTCGAGTCCCGCAAGGACCGAAGGCAGCGTAAAATCTACCTAGGGTTTCTGTAAAGCGTTACAAGGAAAGTACCCGACCATTCTTTTATGGTTCAGTACATATGAATAAATTGTTATTCTATTCTCGTACAGGAACAGAAACGTTTTAGGTTACGTATCCGCTATGGTTACAGCTAATTGTTTTAAATCGGTTTGGGGAAAAGTAACTTCGAAAGGTATCTATCTCGAATGAAAATGATTCGTGAACCATATTTTACGTAAGCTGTTAAATGAACGGTTTTAAAATGAGATAGGTACAAATCTTTTGAAAGCTGGATAAAATGATCATATATTGTATACATAGGGGCCAGGGTGGCCTATTGAGGTTGCCTAAGAGGCTAATTCGGTTGCGCGCATTACATAATCGATTAGTCTAACAGGTTAGAGACCTAGCAGTCTCTGAGTTCCCGAAGATGTGTATGGGATTGCAGTTGGAGCTGTCTGCTGTTGATAGCCTGATCAGCTTTCTTCATATATCCATTACGTGTCTGATTTGACTTTGTGATTTTCGTAAGGAAATAAGTGATTTATACAGTTGAATAACAAATGTAAATAGCATGCTAAAATTGGACTCTGGTATTTATACATCACACAACTATGTTGTTTTATAAAGAGCATGCTAGTCAGTGCTATCCAGTTTCTTTATCGATGATTATTTACTATTATTCGAAAAGATTTACAGGTTACTAATTCCATGTTGATTCATAGTTCTGTTCCTATAACTGTTTACTTTACTATTTTTATCTTTATATTCATATGTTGGTACTGCTGAGCGATTATATGCTCACCCTTGCAACCTGTTATAGATATATATATATATCGCAGATGCCTAGAAGACCTATCAGACCTTGGCAGAACCGAGTTTCAGCCCCTTCTGAACCTAGCTCCTCTGAGGTAGTTCGTATTAGACCATGTGCGGTCTGATAAGTTGCTGAATAAGTTTGTGTGTCAGACTTTTTAAAATTGGTTTGTAAAAATGAGTGACTTGAATCATACTTGAACCTGGATCGGATCTTGGTTTTGGGGGTCGTGTTGATATAATAATAATAATCTTGTATTTTATTTTTTGTGGTTTGTTATTTTTGGTGACGTCAACTCCTGACCTAGGGGTTGATGCCGTCACAATTGGTATCAGAGCTACAGGTTCAAGTCCCTGATTTAGGTTAGGAATTGAGTCCAAAAGAAGTATAGAAACTGTGTCTTAAGGTGTGAGTCAGCAACTCATGTAAAGGAGCAAAACTTAGAGTCAGTTGAGGGTTCGGACGGCGTTACCCTGACATCTATTGATGTTTTGATATAACTGCCTTAACCTTGTTGTGTTTTTCCTGTATATTTATATTATCGGCAGTGGCCCATAGTGATCTCCAGTTCTCCATCCCGGGAGAACAGATTAGACTCAGACAGTTCAAATTCAGAGAGGACCTTAGACGTGGTAGTTGAGGAGACTCATCTGCCTCCCCCTTAAAAGCCTCCATTTCTACCAAGAGATATGGCAGGATCTAGTGCCCATCCCCACTGGGTACAGAGATAAGTATCTGCTGTTAGGGATTTTCCACCAGGCTGTGAACACAGTTCTTCTTCCTCTAGACCTCCAGTCCCTCCATCTGACCCTACAGTTACCTCTTCCCCGATTCTATATCATGTTCACCGGGTGATGAATAGATCTATTCTTAGAGATCAGAGCCCAGAGCTGGCCGCGTACCTTGATCGAGTGCCAATTGGACCCTTTCAGGGCATCCCTGTTCCCTTACCTGATATCCAGACCCGAGTGAGGACTTTGACTCAGACTTATGTGGAGTGAGCAAGGTCTATTGACCCTTTTATTATCTCTGATTTTAGGGCCATTTAGTACTAGGACTTGGTTAACTGGTTGGTGTTCGAGTTAGGCTTGATTGGTGGCAGTGGCAGTGGCAGTGGTTAGAGCAAAGTTGCAGCAGTGTTAGACAAAGCTCAGAGTTGGTTATCAGGAGTTGTGTAGTTGTTTCCTTTATATATGTATATTATGTTATTGTAGTTTGTAGTAGTTGGAGGCTGTTATATCAGCCAATTTGTTATGTACTCGGATGGTTTAGTAGTTGGATATCAGTTGCATTAGTTGGATTTCTGTTTAGTTGTTATATAGTAGCTACTTTATTATGTTGTTCAGTTTTCATATACTTGTGTATTGTTATTATTGTTGTTACTATTATTGTTGCTTCTGTTGCTGCTATTTCTAGAATATAATCATTCACTCAGGATGGATCCAATTAACTGAGGATGAGGATATTGTCTTAGTGGCAACACTCTCCTGATACATATGTATAATTGTTTGGAGCAACCCATATTCTCATATATGACTGCTATGTTTCAGGAGAATGCCTCTTAAGAAGAATTCTCAGCCCAACAACGGATCTGCTGGGGATCCGTCCATAAGTGAATTGATAGATTTGTTGCGTCAGCAGTCTACTCAGCTTGCCCAACAACAACAGTAATTCCAGCAGCAGCGGAAACAACAATTTCAACAACAATAATAACAACAATAGCTCATACAACAACATCAACAAATCCAATAGCAGCAGCTACAGATCCAACATCAGCATCAGTTGAAGGGGACAACCCAAGCTATTAGTTTTAAGTCTTTCCAGGCTGTGAAACCCCTAGAATTTAAGGGTGAAGTAGATCCTGTTGCGACTAGAATCTGGTTGAAGGAAATGGAGAAGGCTTTTGTACTCACCAAGGTGAGTGAGGATTTAAAGACAGATTATGCTAGTTATTTTCTGAAGAATGATTCGAACTATTGGTGGGAGTCCACACGAGCATTAGAAGGAGAGGATCTTATTCCATGGACCCGATTCACAGAACTGTTCTTGGAAAAATATTTTCCGGATTATCTCAAAAGTCAGATAGAGATGAAGTTTTTAGAGTTGAAGCAATGGGACAGAAGTGTCACAGAGTACGAAGCCAAGTTCACATTTTTGCTTGTATAGCACCAGAGTATGTGAGTTCGGAAGCTCAGAGAGTGATGCGGTTTCAACAAGGATTAAAGTCAGAGATTAGGAGTGGAGTTGTAGCTCTATAACTCAAGACGTATACTTCGGTAGTTTAGGCTGCCTTGGTAATAGAAAGTGACCAGAGGTTAGATACTAAGGAAAAAGGTGAGAAGAAAAAAAAGTTTGAAGGTGGGCCTGCAAAGTCAGAACAAGAAGAAGTAAGCCAGAAGTTTCGGCGATGGTTTGGAAGGAATAAAGACAGAAAATTCAGAAGGCAGAATTTCCCGCAAGTTAGGCCCAGTACTACCTCAGTCAGTTCTACCCCGACAAAGTCCAACAAGACGGTGATCGACTGCAAGACATGTGGAAAGAAGCACAGTGGTCAGTGCAGAGAGAACGTCAACTGTTTCAAGTGTGGCCAGAAGGGTCATTATTCCACTGACTGCAAATCTGAGAACCAAGGAGTAACCTTTTTCAGCTGCTGCAAAGTGGGGCATATTGCTAGGAATTGCAGATCAATACCCAGGGTAGTATAGGAAGAAGTGCATCTCAAGGACCAGCAACAAGTGCCGCCAGAGCTAGAACTTTCAAAATGACTAAAAAATATATGGCTCAGGATTGCGATATAGTTGCAGGTACGCTTTCTCTTAATTCTGTGTCTGTTAACATTTTATTCGGGAGTGTCTAAATCTTTCATATCCCTAAAATGTGTGAATAAAATGCAATTAATGTTGGAAGACTTAGATCCTTTGACCATAGAGGTGGGTAATCAAGATAAAGTATGTGTATGCCAATTCTGCACTAAGTGTTCAATAGAGATTTCAGGTCATTCCTTTCCCGCCGACCTAATACCTTTTGAGTTAGGGAAATTCGATATTATCTTAGGCATGAATTGGTTGTCTCTGTATAAGGAAAGTATTGACTGCAAGAAAAAGAGAGGTGTTATGTATACAACAGATAACGTAAGGATAAGTTACCAATGTCAAAAGTAGGACAAGAAGTTTCTCTCAGTACTGCAAGCAAAAAAATTTTTAAGGCAACGATGCGAAGTGTATTTGGATAATGTGGTGGACACCAAGAAAGAGACACCTATGCTGGATGAGATTCCAATAGTAAGAGAATATCCCGACATCTTTTTGGAAGAGTTTCCATCATTACCACCTGATCGAGAAATAGAGTTCTTCATTGATTTGATACCAGGAGCAGAACCAGTTTCTAAAACTCCATATCGAATGGCTCCAGTGGAAATGAAAGAATTGGCCAAGAAACTTCAGGAGCTGTTAGACAAAGGAGTTATCTGACCAAGTGTTTCTCCGTGGGGTGCTCCAGTGTTGTTTGTTAAGAAATAGGATGGAAGTATGAGGTTATGCATTAATTATAGGGAATTGAATAAGTTCACGATCAAGAATAAGTATCATTTGCCAAGGATTAGCAATTTATTTGACCAGCTTAAAGGAGCATGCATTTTTTCAAAGATCGGCTTAAGATCTAGCTACCACCAACTAAAGATAAAGCCTGAAGATATACCCAAGACTACATTCAAAACAAGGTATAGCCACTATGATTTCTTAGTGATATCGTTTGGATTGACCAATGTACCAGTGGCTTTTATGGATTTAATGAACTGGGTGTATAAGGAGTACTTGGATAAGTTTGTTATTATATTTATTGATGACATCCTCATTTATTTAAAGACTCAAGAAGATCACGCAACACACTTAAGGATTGTCTATCAAAAGTTAAGAGAAAAATAACTGTACATGAAGTTTTCCAAGTGTGAGTTTTGGTTGACAGAGGTATAGTTTCTTGGACATGTGGTAATCAAAGAAGGTATCAAGGTAGACCCTGTGAAGATTGAAGCCGTATCCAAATGGGAGCAACCAAAGACTCCGACAGAAGTGAGAAGTTTTCTTGGGCTAGCAGGATATTACCGAAGATTTATAAAGGATTTCTCTAAGATCGCATCCCTGTTAACCAAGTTAACTAGAAAGAACGAGAAATTCATTTGGAAAGAAAAGTGTGAAGAAAGCTTCCAGGAACTGAAGAAGAGACTAGCATTTCAAGATGAAATAGGAAACTTTATGATTTATAGCGACGTTTCTTTGAAAGGTTTAGGTTGTGTACTAATGCAACACGATAAAGTCATCGCTTATGCCTCCAGACAATTAAAATCTCACGAACAAAAGTATCCCATCCATGATCTTGAGTTGGCAGCTATAGTTTTTGCTTTAAAATTGTGGAGACATTATCTATATAGAGAAAAGTATGATATTTACACGGATCATAAAAACTTGAAGTATATATTCACTCAGAAGGACTTGAACATGAGACAAAGAAGATGGTTGGAGTTAATCAAGAACTATGACTGTTCCATTAACTATCACCTAGGTAAGGCCAATATGGTGGCTGATGCCTTGAGTAGAAAACAGAGACCGAATATGGTTCAGATTGTAGAAGAGCTAGCATGAGACTTGGAAAAGATGGAAATTAAAGTTCGAGTACCAAGAAAAGGTAATGAGCTACTATATGAGATTACCTTTCAACCAACATTGATGGAAAAGATTAAAAGATGTCAAGAGGGAGTTATGGATGAAGGGTTTTTAGCACATAAACGCAACAAAAACGTAAATTTAAATCTTAAAAAACCGAAACCCTCCGCAGGATCCATGCGAAAAATAATATTTAATTCGTAGTTCAGTATGTTTACCTTAAGAAGCTTTACGTTAATGGAAAGATGGAGGTCTTTAATAGCGATCCAAGAACGATGAACGGAAATCCCTAGCAGCTGCTCCTCATGTGTGAAGCACTCCACCGGTATCCAGCAAGAGTACAATATGATGGAGGAGAAAGAGGTTGAGAGAATTAGTTGCCTCCCTCTTATTCTACTTTAGAATTAGGGTTAATTATTTGGGTTGAGGCAAATAGGGTTAATAATAGTATATTTATAGGCAAAATTTTCAGCTGAAATTTTTCCATAAAATATTATTATTAACCCTTCAATTGATTATTCTTATTAACCAATTAACTAATAATTAAAACACCTTTTAATCATTAATCCCTTTTCTAAACACTTTAGAAAAATAATTCTCTCACTTGATTTAATTTCCAAAATTAAATTCTTATTTAATATTATTAAGAATTAATTAAATCTCATTTAATCAATTATTAAATCTGCTAATTAATTATTTATTTCACAAATAAATAATTACCATCCATTATTAATTAATTCCTCCACCATTAAATCATTCTCTTTTATGGTGTGACCCTGTAAGTTCAATATTAAGCCGGTAGTATAAATAAATAATAATAAAACTATTTTATCATTATTTATATAAATTCTCTAATTCATTAAATATGATTAATTAATAAATTAATCATATTTATTCTACATAGTGAGGGATACTTCTCAACATATCGCGACCGGATAATACGAATTCACTGCTTAGAATACCAAGAACTTATTCAGTGAGTAGTTACCGTACAATTAATTCCTTCTACCCTGCAATGTCACGATTAAATACAAGGCATGGAACTTGTGTCAAGCCTATCTTATTTAATCATTTGCTTTCCCATTCACTATGCTTAGTTCTATTTAATGTAAATTAGAAACTCCTTTCTAATTTTATTCACTCTGGCCAGAGATTCCTGAACTAGCATAAGTGGATCAGCATTGAACATTCTCTTCCTTTACTAGAAGGGGTAGATCCTTTATTGATCATACACTATCTTCGTGTACAAATTCCTATACCCAGTAGAGCCCTTATAATTGTCCCTGGAGACTAAGAACTAAACCAAAGCATAGTTCAGTGTACACAAGATGACTATGATGACCTCAAGTCTAAGGATACTTGTACAACTATCACTATGTGAACAACTGCTGACACGTGAGTGAACTCCATCAGTTGTTCAGCTGTGTAAGTCATGTTCAGTGAACTTATTCTATAATAAGCACCTACATACTAGCTATAGTGTCACCACCCAAATGTCTATGAGAACAGACATCCTTCATAATGAAGCAAACATAGTATGTACTGATCTTTGCGGATTACTAATTACCAGTTAGTAATCCTACGACCAGGAAATATTTAAGTTTAGAGTTATCATCTTTTAAGTCTCATTATTATGATCTCATCATAATCCATAAAAAGCTTTACTTTAAACTATGGTATATCTTATTTAAACACTTAAATAGATAAAGCCCGCAATAAAACCAAAACAAGTCTTTTTTTATTATCAATGAAATCAAAACAGATTACATAAAAGTTATTCCTAAATCATCATACATGATTGGACTTAGGACACATCTCTTTCAATCTCCCACTTGTACTAAAGCCAATCACTCTGGTATCTAATACCCATCTTGTCTTTATGACGATCAAAGTGACTTTGAGAAAGTGGCTTTGTGAGTGGGTCTGCTACGTTGTTATGTGTGTCAACTCTCTTGACGTCTCCTCTTTCAATACAATACAAGAAATGTTACTGCGCTCCCACTAACCTCTTTGTAGACACATGGTTCATCTATGTTTTTGATAAAACCAAACTCTTTGATTGTCTCATCAAGATGGATGTTCCATCTACGAGAAGCTTGCTTTAAACCATATATGGTTCACAGCAGCTTACACACTAGGTGTTCATTTCCCTTGGAAAGAAAACCCTCTGGCTGTCATATACACTTCCTCTTCAAGTTTCCCATTGAGGAAGGCCGTTTTCACGTCCATTTGCCAGATCTCATAGTCGCAGTAAGCAGCAATCGCAAGCAAAATCCGAATTGATTTTAACAGGGCTAGAGGCAAAAAAGTTTCATCAAAGTCAATCCCTTACCTTTGTCTGAATCCTTTTGCCACGAGCCTGGCCTTATAGGTCTCCACCTGCCCATCTGCTCCAATCTTTCTTTTGTATACCCACTTGCACCCAATAGGCTTAACACCTTCAGGCGCCTCAACCAGAGTCCATACTTGGTTGGTATACATAAATTCCATTTCGGATTTCATGGCACTATGCCATTTCTCTGAGTCAACACTACTCATAGCCTCATTATAGGTCACGGGGTCGTCATCATCAATGATTGACAACTCATTGCCATTCTCAATGACAAGGCCATAATACCTCTCAGGTTGGTGAGACACTCTCCCTGACCTACGAATGGGCTGTTCCACAGAAGGTTGTTCAGTCTGAACAGGTGTTTCCACTTGATCCATAGTAGTTTGTGCTTTTTGAACTTCATCAAGTTCAATTTTGCTCCCACTGTTTCATTCAAGGATAAACTGCTTTTCCAAGAAGGTAGCATGTCCGGAGACAAACACCCGATGATCGGTGTAAAAGTAATACCCTAAAGTCTCTTTAGGATATCCCACAAAATTACATTTTACATATCGAGATTCCAGCTTATCTGGGTCAACTTTCTTGACATAAGCTGGACATCCCCAAATCTTAACGTGTTTAAGACTCGGTTTCCTTTCTTTCCATATCTCATATGGAGTTTGAGGAACAGATTTGGAAGGCACCTTATTCAGTAAATATGCTGAGGTTTCCAATGCATAACCCCACAGGAATACTGGAAGATTCGCATAGCTCATCATGGACCGAACCATGTATAACAAAGTTCGATTTCTCCTTTCAGATACCCCATTCAACTGTGGAGTATATGGAGGAGTCCACTGGGAGACTATACCATTTTCTTTGAGATAAGCTAGAAACTCCCCATTCAAGTATTCACCACCTCGATCTGATCGAAGAGTTATAATATTATGTTTGGTTTGTTTCTCCACTTCATACTTATATTCTTTGAACTTTTCAAAGGCTTTAGACTTGTGTTTCATCAAATACACATATCTGAATCTAGATCGATCATCTATGAAAGCAATGAAGTATGAAAATCCACCCATGGTTTGCGTAGACATTGGCCCACACACATCTGTGTGTACCAATCCTAGCAAATATGCAGCCCTCTCTCCATGTCCACTAAATGGAGATTTGGTCATTTTACCCAATGGACAAGACTCACATGTAGGATATGATTCAAAATGAAAGTGGTCAAGTAACCCTTCCTTATGCAATGTCCGCAGTCTATTTTCACTAATATGACCAAGTCCGCAGTGCCACAAGAAAGTGAGATTTTCATTATCCATTTTTCTTTTATAAGTATGTTCAATTTGTAGTAAATTATGCTCTACGTCACATACATACATACCATTATTTAAAATACCACTTCCATAAAGAACGTTATCTCTAAGAATTGAACATTTATTATTCTGAATAATAACGAAAATCCAGCCAAGTCTAACATGGAATAGAAATAATATTCCTCACAATCGAGGGAACAAAATAACAATTATTTAGAACAACAGTCTTGCCCGTAGGCATATGTAAATAAAATGATCCTACAGCTTCAGCAGCAACTCTTGCTCCATTTCCCATCCATAGAATCACCTCCTCTTCTTCAAGAGTCCTACTTCTCCTTAGTCCCTGTAACGAATTGCAAATATGAGAACCACAGGCGATATCTAATATCCAAGTAGAAATTTGACTTAGTGACATATTAACTTCGATCATAAACATACCTGAATCAGAAGCGGTAGTCTCACTACCCTTCTTCTTCTTCAATTCTGCAAGGTAAACCTTGCAGTTCCTCTTTCAGTGCCCCACCTTGTTACAGTGAAAGTAAACAGCTTTGCTCTTGGGGTCTTTAGCTTTTGGTGGAACCGGATTTTTCTCACCTACTTTCTTCTTCTTGGAAGGGTTCTTCATCCTTTTCTTAGGATTGGAACCTTCACCAATTAGAAGAACATAACTCTTCTTAGGGGGAAAATTCGATTCCGCAGTCTTCAACATGTTGTGGAGTTCAGGCAGGCTGACATCCAATTTATTCATGTGAAAGTTCACAACAAATTGCGAGAACGAACTCGAAAGTGATTGCAAGACCAAGTCTTGGCTCAGCTCCCCATCCATGGCAAAACCAAGTTTTCCAAGACGTTCAATCAAATTGATCATCTTAAGTACATGGTCATTCGTAGATGATCCCTCAGAAATCCTACAATCGAACAGTTCCTTCGATATCTCATATCAGGCTGTCCTCCCTTCCTTATCATACAACTCTTGTAGATGCATAAGGATAGTGTGAGCATCCATATGCGCATGTTGCTTCTGTAGCTCAATGTTCATGGAAGCTAGCATGATGCATTGAGCAACATTTGCATCATCTATCCACTTACGATACACAACATGTTCATCATTATGTGCATCGCTAGTAGGTTCAGTAGGCTTAGGTGAGTCAAGCACATATTCCAGCTTCTCAACCCTGAGAAAAATTCTCAAGTTTCGAAGCCAGTCAGCAAAATTAGGACCAGTCAACTTGTGAGCATCTAGTATACTCCGGAGTGATAGTGCATAAGACATAACGAATATAGTAAATCTGTAAATGATGAACACATAACAACACTTAGCAAATATTCAATTTCATTTCAAGACACTACATGAATCGGGTCTTTATTTATAAGTGACTCCCACTAGTTTATCTAATTTATACAACCCCTAAGTGAAAATTAAGCATTCATAATGTTAGTGGGAAAAGGGATCCTACATTCCATCACACAACCTCGGCTGTAGCACGAAACGTCATGTGATGTTGAATAGGCAGACAACTCTTGTCAATTACATCTTATGTTATTCCCTAATAAAACTTTAGCCTCTTGAATAATTGAGTCACGGCTGTAGCATGACAAACTCAATATTCTAAGTCAAGTCTAACCCAACATTTCGTACAATTGAATCAGTCTCCAACGGCCCACGGCTGTAGCACGTAACGACCTTTAGATTCTGATTCAGTGTACACATCTCTATGTAATAGACAAGTATTTCTTATTTCAAAATCAAAGCCCTCGGCTGTAGCACGAAACGATAATGATTTAAAAATAAGAACCACTTTCTACCATGTTGGAAGGCTATGACCGACACAAGCCCGTTGTGTCATTGGCCAATTACTACTTGATATTATTTAATTTTAGAGGGATTATATTATGTTATAATCATAATCATATTATAAAGAGATTCTTCCTTTTAAATTAAATATTTCAAATCAATAATCGATAATCAGATGATTCCCAGATCGGGGGGAACATTGTCAAGAGGCGTCACTTAATACCCCTTTCTTACAGATAGAAATCTGATTTTGACATAATCATCCTTTCTCTCAATATTGAAAATTCGTATTTAATTACGTGTTTCATAAACACAAGAATCTCATGATTGTATTCATAAAATTATTGTTAAGGAAAGAAACAATTCCTATTCTAGATTTTCTAGAGCACGCCTTATATTGATTTAAGTTCGCCTAAATCTATCATCGCATGGTAAACATAGGCATTTATCTCATATATAAAATTAAATAAACAAGTAAATGTAAAGTGCAATAAAGAAAATGTGTTTGGTTATGGCCCCATCCTATATGATCTTTATCAAGCTCATGATAAAGATCAAGGTCAATCTAATATGGTGATGGAAATAAATACAACTACTTATTACATAAGTCTTCTTCTTTGTTTAGACTTCTTGTATGCCTCGTCTTCTTCTTTGTATCACCTCCATTGGATAGCCTTCTTGAGTCTTCAATTACATTACATAGATTGAAAGTAAAACTAATCTAATGAACTTACAAGAATAACTCGAGTTACATTCGAGATTTATGATTACAAAGATTGACGACATGCAAGTCGTATTTAAAACCAAAACCAAAACCATTACACAAAGATTGAAAGACCATAACCATCCACCATGCTCATACAACTCATAAAAGCATGTTAAAACACATAATCTGATCTTAACATATCATATTATCCATGATCTAATCATAAAAAAAAAATATGATAAAAATCAGAATAATCAGAATCAAATCAGAAAAACAAGAATCACGGTTTACGGGCAGTAAACGACGTCAAACGCCTTACAGATGAGTCGTTGATAGCTTTAGCTATTAGTTTTGTTCAGACGCCGTTTACCTATGGAATAAGGTATTTGTTTGCGTAAATCGGACACCAGATCCAGATTTCAGCAAATCTGCAGCAGCCAATTCAGAATCCGTATCTAATATGATTCTCATAATTAGAACAAACATAAATCATGTATATATCAGTATATATACAGATTACATAATCATCTTATGATTATACAACTCACATGAATATCATATATTCAAAACCATATATATATAAGCATATTATATCAACATCAAATCATGGCGAATCACGTACATGCTCATATATCGAAAACAGTTAAACACATAAACGAATTAAAAACTTTTCGCAAGTAGCTCTGATGCCATTGAAGGGTTTTTAGCACATAAACGCAACGAAAACGTAAATTTAAATCTTAAAAAAACCGAAACTCTCTGCAGGATCCATGCGAAAAATAATGTTTAATTCGTAGTTCAGTATGTTTACCTTAAGAAGCTTTACGTTAATGGAAAGATGGAGGTCTTTAATAGCGATCCAAGAAAGATGAACGGAAATCCCTAGCAGCTGCTCCTCATGTGTGAAACACTTCACCGGTATCCAGCAAGAGTACAATATGATGGAGGAGAAAGAGGTTGAGAGAATTAGTTGCCTCCCTCTTGTTCTACTTTAGAATTAGGGTTAATTATTTGGGTTGAGGCAAATAGGGTTTATAATAGTATATTTATAGGCAAAATTTTCAGCTGAAATTTTTCCATAAAATATTATTATTAACCCTTTAATTGATTATTCTTATTAACCAATTAACTAATAATTAAAATACCTTTTAATCATTAATCCCTTTTCTAAACACTTTAGAAAAATAATTCTCTCACTTGATTTAATTTCCAAAATTAAATTCTTAATTAATAATATTAGGAATTAATTAAATCTCATTTAATCAATTATTAAACCTGCTAATTAATTATTTATTTCACAAATAAATAATTACCAGCCATTATTAATTAATTCCTCCACCATTAAATCATTCTCTTTTATGGTGTGACCCTGTAGGTTCAATATTAAGCCGGTAGTAGAAATAAATAATAATAATACTATTTTATCATTATTTATATAAATTCTCTAATTCATTAAATATGATTAATTAATAAATTAATCATATTTATTCTACATCGTGAGGGATACTTCTCAGCATATCGCGATTATTCGGATAATACGAATTCACTGCTTAGAATACCAAGAACCTATTCAGTGAGTAGTTACCGTACAATCAATTCCTTCTACCCTGCAATGTCACGATTAAATACAAGGCATGGAACTTGTGTCAAGCCTATCTTATTTAATCATTTACGTTCCCATTCACTATGCTTAGTTCTATTTAATGTAAATTAGAAACTCCTTTCTAATTTCATTCACTCTGGCCAGAGATTCCTGAACTAGCATAAGTGGATCAGCATTGAACATTCTCTTCCTTCACTGGAAGGGGTAGATCCTTTATTGATCATACACTATCTTCGTGTACAAATTCCTATACCCAGTAGAGCCCTTATAATTGTCCCTGGAGACTAAGAACTAAACCAAAGCATAGTTCAGTGTACACAAGATGACTATGATGACCTCAAGTCTAAGGATACTTGTACAACTATCACTATATGAACAACTGCTGACACATGAGTGAACTCCATCAGTTGTTCAGCTGTGTAAGTCATGTTCAGTGAACTTATTCTATAATAAGCACCTACATACTAGCTATAGTGTCACCACACAAATGTCTATGAGAACAGACATCCTTCATAATGAAGCAAGCATCGTATGTACTGATGTTTGCGGATTACTAATTACCAGTTAGTAATCCTACGACCAGGAAATATTTAAGTTTAGAGTTATCATCTTTTAGGTCTCATTATTATGATGTCATAATAATCCATAAAAAGCTTTACTCTAAACTATGGTATATCTTATTTAAACACTTAAATAGATAAAGCCCGAAATAAAACCAAAACAAGTCTTTGATTAATATCAATGAAATCAAAACAGATTACATAAAAGTTATTCCTAAATCATCATACATGATTGGACTTAGGACACATCTCTTTCAATGGAGCAAGAATTTGACACTCTGACAGGAGAATAAATGTGTACCCAAAAGGATAACCAAGGTATGTTTAGATTCTCTTCCAGAATTTAGATTCCCAATGTGACGGAACTAAAGAATGAAGTTTTACATGAAGCACATAATTCTCAATTTTCTATCCACCCTGGGAGCACTAAGATGTATCAAGATTTAAGGAAAAACTTCTGGTGGCCAGGAATGAAGAAATATATTGCAAATTGGGTTAGAAAATATCACATGTGCTAGACGGTAAAAGCAGAACATGAAAAGCCAAGCAGATTGTTATAATCCTTAGAGATTCCCCAGTGGAAATGGGAAGAGATTGCAATGGATTTCATAGTGGGATTGCCAAGGACAAGAGCAAATCATGATGCCATTTGGGTAATCATCGACCGATTGACAAAGTCGGCACATTTCCTCCCGATTAATGAGAGATATTCCTTGGAAAAGTTAGTTAAGTTGTACTTGGAAGAAGTAGTGACCAAACATGGAGTTTCTGTGTCCATTGTATCAGATCGAGACCCAAGATTCAATTTAAGGTTTTGTACTAAGCTCCAAGAATGTCTAGGAACCAAGCTGAATATGAGTACCGCCTATCATCCTCAGATAAACGGTCAGAGTGAGAGAACCATCCAGATAATAGAAGATATGTTAAGAGTATGTGCTTTGGATATTAAGGGAAATTGGGATGGGCACTTATCCTTAATTGAATTCTCGTACAACAATAGTTATCATGCCAACATTGGAATGCCGCCTTACGAAGATTTGTAAGGACGCAATGTAGATCACCATTGTATTGGGATGAAGTAGGAGAAAAGAAAGTGTTAGGACCCGAGCTAGTTCAGCAGACTAAAGATGCAGTAGCATTGATTCAGAAAAGGTTAGAAGCAGCCCAAGATAGACAGAGGAAGAATGCATATTAATATCAGAAAGATATGAACTTCGGAGTGGGATCACTGGTACTGTTGAAAGTGTCACCTTGGAAAGGATTGATTCGATTTGGGAAAAAAGGTAAGCTCAGCCCAAGGTATATAGGATATTTTGAAGTTTTGAATAAATTAGGGAAAGTCGCTTACGAGATAGTGTTGCCACCGCAATTACAGCATATTCATAATGTGTTCCATATATCCATGTTGAAGCCATACATTCCTGATTCGAATCAAGTTATAGAGTACGAACCGATCGAGCTTCTTCCAGATTTGTCCTATGTGGAACAGCCAATCCAAATTTGTTCTTAGATCGTAAAGAGCGAGTCCTTTCTATCCCCATAGTGAAAGGGCTTTGGAGAAATCCTCGAGTAGAAGTGTCTACTTGGGAATTAGAGTCAGACATGCTTGATAAGTATCCTCATTTGTTTAGTTAAGTCAGATTCTGGGGACAAAATCTTTTTAAAGGGGGGGAAGGATATAACGACTCATATATTTTATATTATTTAAAAGTATAATTATTGAATAATTAATTAAATAAAATATATAGATTGGTTTTGACAGCCGTGTGTTGTTTATTATAATTTATGTGTGATTATTAGTGTATAGGGTTATTTGCGTAATTAATTATTGAGTTGTATTGATTTGGTTTCAATTTTAAAAGTGATTTTATTGTAAATTTATTTTCATAAATATTTGGATTGTCTCTAAAATTGTTTTTATGATTTTATAATTTTAATAATTATTTTAGGATTTTATAAAATTTAGGAATCAATGTTTCATTAATTATTTATCTTCAAATGATTTTCTGACTACATTTATTTGTAAAATCAGTATTTAAATCCAGAATTATTCAAAAATTACGAAACTCATATTTTATGAAGTATACAATATTCTGAGAATTTTAAAATTATTTTGGAAATTTTTGGGATTAAATTCACCCGCGCGTCGGTTCGTTTAATCGATAAAATGCGGGTATAAGTTGCGTTCCAAAAATGGTTTAAAAATTATGAAATTTATGTTTTATCAATTTTGGGATATTTTTAAAATTTTAAGATTATTTTGGTATTGTTTTGATTAATATTTATTCGCAGATTGTACCATTAAAATAGATTAAAATGACGTGAGTTGGCTTGCAGTCAGTCGAAACAAAAATAAAACGACACGTATCTATTAAATTGGACATGTACCGTGTGATTGTGTATCAGGAGAATGAGTCATTGTTTGTGTTTGGGGGTAAACATCAATTCCTTTCTCTCTCTCTCTCTCTCTCTCTCTCTCTCTCGATCCTCTCTTCTCTTTCTCCCTCACAATCTCTCGTTCTCTCCCTCTGTTCTCTTCTTTCTTCCCTGTCGCCGTCATTTTTCTATTCTCCGATTTCTTCTGTTTTCCGACCGTTGTCCGATGGTTTCGATTCCCTTGCTCTTTCCCTGTACGATTCAATATACATATATAATTATATATATGTGTGTGTGTATGCATTGTGTCGTGTGTTTTTGCTCCCGTGTGTGGGCGTGTTTGTGTTGTGTGTGCTACTCGATGTTGTGGTTGCTGCGGGTGTTGGTCTATGTGGTTTTTATGCTTGGCTCATGTTCTGTTCCTGTAAATTGAAATTTGAATATTATATTAATTTTTGATAATTTTCTGCCTGAAATTGTTTTGAATAAATATTAGTGATATTATAATTCGTGCAGGAAATTTATTTTGTAATTGATGGAACTTACGTTGAAAACTCAAAATTAATAGGGTACCCGGAAATTTTACCGCCATTGACGATGAACTTCAGTGAGTCAACGGTGGGCAGTGATGATTTTTATTTGAGTCCTATATTTATAAAATTAAATGATTCGTAAAACTATTTTTTGAAACGAAAATAATTTGTTGTTTTAAAAGTCGTGCTGGGATTTGTATTACGGATTGTGATTGTTGTGATTTCGGGCGTCGATGATGTTTCGACGGGTAGGCTTATAAATAGAGGAGTTGCTGTCAAAATTTTTCTAAAAATTATTTTTAAATACGAAAAGCGTACTTAATATTATACAACATTTTACCCCTATTGTGAATTTGGATTACGTGATTATGTGCATATAGTTATATATGAATATCTATACATACGAGTCGGGTTATCGGATTGGGTTATTGAGGTTCGAGGATATCAAGCATGCCGGTGTAACTAATTAGGGTATTCTGTTACTGTAGATCCCAGTTGAGTCTCGCAAGGACCGAAGTTAGCGTAAAAGCTACCTAGGATTTCTGTAAAGCGTTGTAAGGCAAGTCTCCCCGAGCATTCTTTTATGGTTCAGTACATATGAATAAACTGTTCTTCTATTCTCATACAGGAACATAAATATTTTAAGTTACGTATCCCCTGTGGTTACAACTAATTGTTTTAAATTGATTTTTGGGGAAAAGTAACTTCAAAAGGTACCTATCTCGAATGAAAAGGATTTGTGAACTAGATTTTATGTGTGCTGTTAAATGAACGGTTTTAAAATGAGATAGGTACAAATATTTTGAAAACTGGATAAAATGATTAGATATTGGATATATAGGGGCCAGGGTGGCCTATTGAGGTTGCATAAGAGGCTAATTCAGTTGCGCGCATTACATAACCGATTAGTCCAGCAGGTCAGAGACCTAGCTAGTCTCTGAGTTCCGGAACAGGTGTATGGGATGGCAGTTGGAGCCGTCTGGTGTTGATAGCCTGATCAGCTGTCTTTACATATCTATTACATATCTGATTTGGCTTTGTAATTTCCGTAAGGAAATAAGTGATTTATACAGTTGAATAACAAATATGAATAGCATGCTAAAATTGGACTCTGGTATTTACACAACACACAACTATGTTGTTCTATAAAGAGCATGCTAGTCAGTGATATCCAATTTTTTTATCGATGATTATTTATTATTGTTCGAAAAGATTTACAGGTTACTGGTTTCATGTTGATTCATTGTTATGTTCCTATAACTGTTTACTTTACTGATTTATCTTGATATTCATATTGGTACTGCTGAGCTATATGTTCACCCTTGCAACCTGTTATATATATATATCAGATGCCTTGAAGACCTCTCAGACCTTGGCAGAACCGAGTCTCAGTCCTATTTGGACCTGGCTCCTCTAAGGTAGTTCGTATCAGACCATGTGCGGTCTGATGAGTTGTTGAATAAGTTTAGTGTGTCAGACTTTTTAATAATTGGTTTGTAATAATGAGTAACTTGAATCACACTTGAACCTGGATCGGATCTTTGTTTTAGGGTCATGTTGATATAATATTAATAATCTTGTAGTTTATGTTTTGTGGTTTATTATTTTTGGTGACGTCAACTCCTGACCCCGGGGTTGAGTACGTCACAGACAAGCACCTTGGTAATTGAATTCTCCACTCCTATCAGCCAAGAATCCAAAGTTTCAATCTTGTTACTCAAGTCAAAGTCCTTCCTAGTTTTCTAGTGAATGTCTTTCATTGTTGACTCAGGAAGTTCGTACTTTATTCTGTCATTGATATCCTTTTTGACTTGCTCAACAATGCTCTTCATTTCATCCACATATTGATTATTTTTTAGAGATTGAATTTTGTGCAGTTGCAAGTATTAAAGATGGGCTTGTAGAAGACATTTGGTATTGGCATCAGTGGTGGCTTGGATGGCTGATTGAGTCTGATGGATAAGCTTGAATAGTATGGATTTAAAATGATGATCAGTGCAATCTTTGGTGAACATCCAGGCTGGAGTGCTTGTGGATGAGCTAGGTCCGGCATCTTCCCCTATATTCATGCTAGTTTCATCAGCATCCTATTCATTAGAATCATCCCCAAAAGAGCCACCATAATCTAACTCAAGATCATCACCAGATGTAGGTGGAAGAGAGTTGATTGTATCCTTTGCCCTTAGCATAGAAGCTGTAGTGTGCACCAAATTTAGAATCTTTTCAATCAAGGTGCCCATCCTGAAAGTGCATGAATATCCAATCTGGAGATGGCCATGTGTTTGGAAGCCACGGATCCTGAATACTTAAGCAGGATCTATGATGGTCCTCATAAACCAATGAAGGTAGCTATTTCAGTTGCAGGAGAACCAGAGAAGATGATAGACAAAGACAGGAAAGACTACACTCCTGAAGATATCTCGTCAGTCATGAAGGATGCTAAGGTTAGACATATCCTGCACAGCAGTCTTGATAGTGTTATCTCCAATAGAGTCATTGGATGTAAAAAAGAAAAAGAGATATGGGACTCTTTAGAAGTAAAGTGTCAAGGTACAAATGCTATCAAGAAAAACAGGAGGACAGTGCTTACTCAAGAATATGAGCACTTTGACTCAAGGGACAATGAATCCCTAACTGAGATCTATGACAGATTTCAGAAGTTGCTGAATGACTTATCCATTGTCAATAAAGAATGTGATTTGAAAGACTCAAACTTGAAGTTCCTACTTGCTCTTCCTGAAAAAGTGGGACTTTAAGGTCACGTCGATCCTGGATAACTATCAACTCGACATCACACCTCTAGATGACATTTATGGAGTTCCAAAAACTCATGAACTAGAGATGGAACGAAAGAGCAAGATGAAATGATCAAAACCTAGACCAGTTGCACTCAAAGTTGAAGAGATGCCAAAGGAGAGAGATAGGAGGAAAAACTACTCCAAAGGGAAAACCATGATTGCTAAGTCAGATACTGAATCATCAAATTCTGATGATGACTCAAATCTTGATACTGAATCAGATACTGATAGTGATCATAACAATAATAAAGATATGGATCAAATGGCTGCCCTACTATTTAAAAGTTTCAAGAAGATGGTCTACAGAAACTTCAAGAAAGGGAGAAGATTTTCCAAAAAAGGCCCCAGTTCCTCAAACTCTGATAAGAGGAACAACAGAAGAGATACTGATTGGAAGGAAGCTAGATCTGGAAAACCTGACAAGTAAAAAGAGAGATGTTATAACTTTGATGGACTTGGACACTTTGCTGCTGACTGTAGAAAACCCAGAGCTGAGAAGAAACAAGCTTTGATCTTAAAGAAGAAAAACTAGGATTATTCATCGGACTCAGATGATGGGATCAATTATGCTCTCATGGCAAATATTGATGCTGAGACCAATACTGCTGAATTAAAGGTACCTCAGTCTACTCTTGCATTTGATACTGATGATATCTGTGAATTAAGATTATTTCTTAAGAATCTACATGTTTGTTTTAGGGATCAAACCTTAGAAAATAATAGGATCAAGAGTGAAAACTATGTGCTTAAGAAAAGGAATGATTACCTAGAAACTGAGTTGCTTTCCATGCTAAAATTTCAAAAAAAAGAGATAATGTTGTTTATGTTAAAGAAAACTTGTTAGAAAAATATGCTTATCTAGAAAAAGAGTTAGCTAAATAAAGAGAAGTCATTAAACTTTAGACTAACTCAGGAAAGACAGCTCAGGAAATCTTAGAAAAGGATTGTTGGGGATCAGGATTAGGATATTCATCTAGATCTAATTCTGATAAGAAAAGTGGAGAAGAAACTGAGAAAACCGAACCAATAAAAACTGATAGTCAGGAAAAATTGAACAAGGTTCAAGTAAAGACCATTAAGTTTAATCCAAGTGCTAATAATCTTAAATCTATTCATGAGGAAGGTACTACCTCAACACCTAGATCAAACTTAATAACTGAAAAGAGTGAACAAGTTCACACCAACTCAGTAAATATTGGTTCAATGACTCAGAAACAGCTTAAGCAAAAGCTGAAGGATTTATACATAAAAGAAAAGAGAAAAAGGTCTAGGAAAAATAAAAATGGCAAGGTAGGTGTTAATAAGAATGGAAACTATGTAACCCCACCTAATGCACCTAGAAAGAATTGTTCAAACTATGGTCGCACTAATTATCTTGCTAATTCTTCCAGGAAGAATAAAGAGATAAAAGTTATTCCTTCTAAATCAGAGTTTAGGAATAGAACAGCTAGATATAAACCACAGAACCCTTGTTTTCATTGTAGAAGTATTTGGCATTCTATTTATACATGTAAAGAGCATCACAATTTGTATTATTATTTTTATAAATCGTAACCCTCTTTAGTTAAAGCAAAATCTATTTCTGCATGTATAAATACTGGTAGTAAGAATGTTAACATAAACTCTGATATGAAGTCTTCTGATGTATATGTTAACAAACTTAAAAGGGCCAAAGGGTCCAAGCAAGTCTGGGTCCTTAAAAACACTAACTGATTCAAATTCCTGATTGCAGGGTGACAGGAAGAATGCGAGTCTTGGAAAGTGGATGCTCAGGACATATGACTGGTTATAAATCCCTACTATCAGAATTTGAGGAGAAGGCTGGCCCAAGCATTTCTTATGAAAATGGAAACTTAGGAAAAATCTTGGGATATGGCAAAATCAAAGTTGGAAATATCATCACTGAAAATGTAGCTCTGATTGCAAGACTCAAGCATAATCTGATCAGTGTGAGTCAAATCAGTGATAAAGATTACCATGTCAATTTTTATAAGGAGCATTATGAAATTGTTAGTAAGTTTGATGGCAAGATCACATTGATTGGTGTGACACATGGTAGTTTGTATGAAGCCAGGGTCTCCACAAGAACTGATAACTTAGAAGTTTGTCTACTAAGTAGAGCATCTGTGGAAGACTACTGGAACTGGAATAAAATACTTTCTCACCTCAACTTCAACAATATTAATGAACTTGTGAGGAAAGATCTTGTAAGAGGATTGCCCAATGCAGTTTTTACTCCTGATGGCTTATGTGATTCATGCCAAAAAGCCAAACAAATGAAGACATCTTTTAAGAGTAAAACTGTATCCTCAATTCTTGAACCATATCATCTACTTCATGTTAATCTCTTTGGTCCAGTGAATGTTACGTCTATTGCGAAGAAGAGGTATGCACTTGTAATTATTGATGAATTTACAAGATACACACGGGTGTACTTTCTGCACACCAAGGATGAATCTCCATCCATTCTTCTTGATCATGTGAGGGAGATGGAGAAAGGATCAACATACAAAGTAAAGATCATCAAAAGTGATAATGGAGCTGAATTCAAGAATAGCTCTATAGAAGAGTTCTGCAAACTCAAGGGGATAAAACAAGAGTTTTCTGCTCCTGGAACTCCACAGCAAAATGGAGTTGTTGAAAGAAAATAGAACTCTAATAGAAGCTGCAAGAACCATGCTAGAAGAAGCAAGATTGTCTACCTACTTATGGGTTGAGGCTGTTTAAACTGCTTGCTTTACACAAAATGCAAAATTGATCAAGAAGCATGGAAAGACACCATTTGAGATGGTGAAAGGGAAGAAGCCAAATTTGAAATACTTTCATATATTTGGTTGTAAGTGTTTTGTTCTCAAAACTCATCTGGAGCAGCTTACCAAGTTTGATCTAAAAGCTGATGAAGTAATATTTGTAGGATATCCGTTGACTACAAAAGCCTTCAGAGTTTACAATTCGAGAACAAAAACAGTCATGGAGTCTATACATGTATCTTTTGATGACTAGAAGATAACAGGTCTAGAATATGTAGATGATCATGATAAGTTGAGATTTGAATTAAGAAGTACCTTATGCTGAACTTTCAAAATCCTGACTCTGATACAGTAAGTCTTGATATCACTCAAAGCTTTGAAGTTCCAAAGAATAATGGAAACTTTTTTGATGTTGAAGCATATGTTGAGGGGGAGCAACATGAATCAAATCCAGAGACTAGTGCGAGTGATACAACTCAAGGAACATCAGTAGAAATATCTTCAGACTCATCTTCCTCAAACTCTAATGGGTCAAATGCTGATAACTATGGGAACACTGATTCAGGGGGAGCATCAGGAGACAACAGTGGTACTACTAAAAGAAATAACAGAGAATTCATGGATCAACGGGGAGGTTCTTCTTCTAGGAGTCAACTTCCATCAGCAAGAAAATGGTCTAAGTCACATACACCTGCCTTGATCATTGGAAACCCTAACAGTGGTGTAAGAACAAGAAAAGCCACTCAAAATGAATGTCTCTACCATTCTTTTCTATCTCAAACTGAACCTAAGAAGGTTGAAAAAGCTCTACAAGATGCTGACTGGGTAACAAAAATGTAAGAAGAGCTCAATGAATTTGAAAGGAACAAAGTCTGGACTCTTGTGCCAAGACCAAAGCACAGATCTGTAGTTGGCACAAAGTGGGTAATCAAAAAACTGACAGTGAGGGCATTGTTACAAGGAACAAAGAAATAATGGTTGCAAAGGGTTACTCACAACAAGAAGACATTGATTATGATGAGACATTTGCTCCAGTTGCAAGGCTAGAAGTAATAAGGATCTTTCTTGCCTATGCTGCTCACAAGAAGTGTAAGGTGTTCCAAATGGATGTGCAGAGTGCATTTTTAAATGGAGAACTCGAAGAGGAAGTTTAGGTTGAACAACCTCCAGGGTTCATTGATCTAAAGTATCCAGATCATGTCTACTTACTCGATAAAGCACTCTATGGATTAAAGCAAGCTCCAAATGCCTGGTATGAAACACTTGCTCTATTTCTTCTAGAGAGTGGTTTTACAAGAGATACATATGATAAAACTCTCTTTTATAAAAACCACAGTTTGGACTTGTTATTAGTACAGATATATGTTGATGATATCATTTTTGGATCTACTAATGATAAACTCTGTGAGAGATTTCCAAAGCTAATGCAGTCCAGGTATCAAATGAGTATGATGGGAGAATTTAGTTACTTTCTGGGGTTACAAGTCAAACAAACTAATGAAGGAATCTTCATAAATCAATCCAAATACACCAGGAACTTACTCAAAAGATTAGGAAGGCAGGACTGCTCAACTGCATCAACTCCTATGGCCACTGCGACTAAGTTAGATTGAAATACTGGTTCTTCAGTAGATATAACTAAATATAGAGGTATGATTGGCTCACTCCTATATCTGACTGCTAGTAGACCTGATATCATGTATGCTACCTATCTCTGTGCAAGGTTCCAAGCTAACCGTAGAGAACCTCATCTATTAGCTGTAAAGAGAATCTTCAAGTATCTTAAAGGCACTATGAATCTGGGATTATGGTATCCTAGAGATTCAGACTTTAAACTAATTGGTTATTCAGCTAATTTTGCAGAATGTAAAATAGACATGAAAAGTACTTCTGGAAGATGCCAATTTCTTGGATGCAGGTTAGTTTCTTGGTACAGCAAGAAACAAAAGTCAATTTCCACTTCAACTAGCAGAAGCGGAAGCATAATACATTACTACAGGAAGCTGTTGTGCTCGGATTCTATGGATGAAAAATCAGCTGCTGGATTATGGGTTAGACTATTCTTCTATTCCTATATATTGTGATAATCAAAGTGCCATTGCAATGACAGGAAATCCAATGCATCATTCTATAACTAAGCACATCAGTATCAGATACCATTTCATAAGGGAACATGTGGAAGCTGGTATAGTAGAATTGATCTATGTTCCAACAGATTAGCAAGTAGCAGATATATTCACCAAGCCTCTCTGTGAAGCGACATTCACAAGATTGGTGAATGAATTAGGAATGATTTCAGGGCGGTTCTCAAACTCTGATAATTAAGTTTGCTGATATTTATTGAAGCATGGTATCTTATTATTTATCAGTACTTGTTAGATATTGATTCTTATGCTAAATGCTTGATACCATGATAACATGCAAACTATATTAAATGATTAATCAGTACTGCATGCTAAATTTTAGATATTTTTCATAGTGCATGTGAATAAACTAATCTCTGTTTGAGTTCATATGACACTTCAGTACAGATTGAGCACTACAAGAAGTTAATGTTGATTGAGAAGAAAATTTAAGAAAGATCTAATTCTTAATCACTAAGAGTTACAATCTTTGAGTGTTGCTTACAATACAAAATCTTTTGAAACTTTCTTTCCTTATCAAGAAAGTTTTCCACACTCAATCTCAAATTTCATATATCTTATATCTTAAATTTCTTCTTACAACTGAAACACTTGAATTCTTTTCTCAAATGTTTCCAAAAATCAAGTGTCATAATTCTAGAAATATGTTCACCACTCAGAAACAACAATTAGTTGATTAGAGACTATTGTTGAGGTAGATCTTGATGATACTAACAGAGACACAGAGGATTCATCAGTTTTTACTAAAGACTATATGACAGATTTTATTAAACACATTTCAAGTGTTAGTTCTTTGCAAGAAGAACAAAGGTTTGAGATCATGGTACATGACAGTAACCTGATCAAATCCTCTCCAATTCAAATGAAGGTTCTCATTAGTGATGAACAACAACTGAAATAACCACAGTATCTACTGTGAGTCTAATTGTGAATTCACAAGGTATAAATACTGGTGTTACTTTAACAACATTTAATTTAAATACTGATTTAGTTCTTACAGCATTTGTAGTATGCTTTTCATGATATAAATCCTGTTGATATGATTACATCTAGACCTTACAAAAGACTACTTCTAGTTGTATGATCACATATCACCCTTCTTTAGCCACCTCTTATTTCTGTAGGACAATCTTTCTGAGCCTTTTCCTGTGAGATGTGTGAAAAGATTGAGAGAAAAACAGAATTTAAGAGAGGCAGAATCCTTCTTGGAAAAAGGAGAGGTAGATGAGAGATTGGATTTAGTAATCCTTGTGAGGAAGTTCTGACTATTAAAGTCATGAGATGTGTGGTGTGAGGAGTAGTGAGACTACTTTAAAAGAATAGAGAGATTAAGTTTAATTTGCTACATGTTTGCAAATGCTCAAGGAACGGATGCTGAACAACAGTCTGTTGCATCTCAGGAACACTCTAATGTATCAAAGGCTATTGATCTCCCTGCAAGTCTAAGTACTTATACTTTCTTGCAGTCCATACATTCTACCATTCCATCACATGAGATAATACATGATTTTGTTGAAAACAGTCCATTCATTCTTTTATTCCATCAAATGAGATAATATCTGTTGTTACTAAAAATGTAGTAGCACAACAGTCCATTTATAAAGATTCATCATTTCAGAATCACCACAGCATGTTACAGGAACTGAAGTTCTGGAAGTTATTAAACCTCCAATTCATTTACCTATAATACTTGAAGATATGGAGATAACTGCTGAAGGCGTTAAAGCTTCTGAAGCCACTGGATCAGTTTCTAATTATATTCTGCATACTGAAGTTGAAGATAAAATTCATAAATTAGTGCAAGATCCAGCTGTTATTGAAGAATATAATTATGGTAAAGAAACTCTTGTAACTAATGCAATGTTAGATCTTGAGAATAATCTTTTCTTTCCTGAAGATATGCATATGCATGTTCGACAACAGAAAATGACAGAGTTAGATGCTAAGAAGAAGTAGGATTATTCTGATAATCTCTGGAATGCTTATTGGAAAGATACTACATATCCTATTTCCAGAACACGTGTAGTTGAACATCTGGAAACAGTAGAACAGAAGATTACAAATCCTGATGTACTGAATCATCTGAAAGCATCTACTTTAGTTGTCAGATCCTTACACACAACTCATGAAGCAACCATAACTCAAATCAATCAGATTAAAGAATCATTGATTACTTCAAAGCTGCTTACTCATCAAGAAATTCAGAAATAAATTTTACCAATAGTTACCAGAAAAATTTCAATTGAAGCCAATCAAGGTAGATTGGAAGCTAATCAAGCTCAAATGACTGATCAACGTACTAAAGTACAGAATTCAATGGAGCTGATTCTTTCTCTACTAGTTGGTGATGATGCCAAAAGGGGGGAGAAAATTATTAAATCTAAATGCAAACAGTTGTCAATAATAAGTACTGAAGATGAAAATTCTGTTGGAGGTAATAAGGAGGAACATGAGGAGATTAAAAGAGGAAGCAAGAGGAATGAAAAAAGAGTTGAAGATTTGACTGTGACTTCTAAAATGCAAAAATCTTCACAAGTCACAACTGTTGCTGATGAAGATCAAGGTCACCTGGAGAAAGAAGCTGGTGCTGAAGCAAGCCAATATCTTTAAAATCTGAAAGTTAAAGGAAGAAATACAACTATATTCTACAAAGATCCAAAGATTCAATTATTTGATTCTGAAGTATGTAGAAGAATATTTGTAAAGGAAAATCCTGGAGTTGATCTTGAACAGCTAAGGAAAATGGAGGAAGACTTTAAAAATTCTATTAAGACATCAAATGCTGATATTGCTGTTGTTTCTCTAGTACTTTATGAAGATGATCCTTTTAACAGACCAACCAGAGGTATAGTTATAAGGGAAATCAGTCAGGAAGAAGGTGAAAGATCTCTCATATCACAAGCTATTGGAATTGCTGACATGAAGCTTAAAGGAAAGGAAAAGATAGAAGAAAAGTCAAAGATTTCAAAGTCAAAAGCCAAAGCTGAAGATAGTATCTAAGAATATTAAATCTTAAACTCTGATAGACAGTGTATGAAGCATAAGAATCTGAAGAATTGAAGACATGGTATAGAAAGAGGTTAAAGGAAGACAGCTGCAGTCTTGAAGTTATACTCACTGACATGAGTTCATTTATATGTTCAAGCTTTGGTGAAGAACAGTGAATGAAGTATTTAAGATTTTAGTAGCAATGAAGACATTGTCTAAAGTACCAGAAAGGATGCCAGTGAAAGTACAGTTGTTTATTGACAGTTAGTGTTTGAAGCGATAAAGTTATTGCAAGCTTAACAATGTAATCAAGGCTATAATATGACAACCTGAATCGGGGTTAGTCGTCTGTGAACCAGGCCAGTTGCACTAGGCGTCAACAGCTCGTGAAAGGAATCTGGGTATTATTTATAGAAGAATTGTTAAGTTGAGGAACGTACTTGGATTGAACGTTTATCTGTTAAAGTATGATAAGAGGTGTGCGGGGTATACAACTAAACTACTCGAGGGATTGGTGAAACTCAAAGTTTAATTATTAAATTAAATAAATTAAATTGATGAACTTTAATATAATTTATTTAATAAACTTAAAATGATTTATTTTATAAACTCTAAATAAGTTTATTTTATAAATATAAATTAGTTTATTTATATAAGTTATATTTAAGTTTATTTTATGAATTAATTTAGCTACAATTTAAACTTAAATAAAAAGAAAAAGAAAACAAAAAGAAAACAAAAAGAAAACAAAAAGAAAACAAAAAGGAAAGGAAAAAGAAATAAAAGAAGAAAAAAGAAAAAAGAAAAGAAAAACAAAAAGAAAACAAAAGAAAAACAAAAAAAAAGAAAAGGAAAAAGGAAAAAGGAAAAGTTAAAACAAGGAAATCAAATGCTAGTCGCCAGTTGAATTTGATGGTCACGGGTTGATTGTTATTGCTTTTGTTTTTATTAGTCAGAGGTTGAGTACCCCCTTCTGAAGTCACATGTTACCTGTAATTTTTGTTAGCCACGTCTTTTGTTGATACAATCAATTAATTTGTTTGGTTCAATTTCAACCACACAATTTAATTGATATAAGTCTACACAAGCAGCAGAAGCATTCAGTAATAAGATTACTCTGTTCATCTTCTCTCCCAAGAGAGCTAGTAAAAATAGAAGCAAATATTTTCAGAGAAGCTCAAGCACCTTGAATTTTCGTTTAACTTCTCACCGGAGTAACGTTATAATGCCCGATTTAACTCTTCTATATTCGTAGGGCTATTATAATCGTTACTAGGTAATTAAATCCTTTGACAAACAAAGCTAGAACATTGTATATGATTTGATTTGTAAATCTTTGTAGAAGCTAGGAACTTTGTTGTTCTTAGATTGTAGCCGGTTAATTTATTTACCGGAGTGTAGCAACACCCCTCGCGGATTTATATACGAATATATACTTCCTTAAATATCTTGTGTTCCTCGTTTTATATTCCCAAACACTATTCACCTCAAACACGAAACTACTAACCGAGCACTAAATTTTACATCCGCAAAAGATTTGAAAGAATTTTTTAATTTTGTGATTATCGTATTCAACCCTCCTGCCTTTCTATGATAATTCGAGACCTAACACTTTCAATTATTCGGTCTTTCGATTTACTTTTTCCCAAATGGACTGAGCTCTAACGCGTGTGTTTCATTCTTCAGTAGAGTCATTCAAGGTAAGCAAGATGTGATATTTGTAAAAAGACATTGAACTACCATAAAGAAGAAGATAAAGGTAGACTAACCACTGGCTACAGTTTATTATTATTTGGGAACTACATTTATAAGAGGATGTAGATTGCAAGATGTTCTTACCTGGAGGGTGTGGATGGCTGAAGTATTTGCTTCCTAGGATATGGGTTTGTGTGGTGTGTGGATAGATGATATCGTTGCAAAGTCCTCAATTATTTTCCTTTAAGTAATTTATTAATACAACTGAAAACTACACCTTTTGCAATTGATATGTAAAGTTTTTAGTTTGGTAAGATATCATTCAATACATAATTGTATTTTATTATATTTAGGAAGAAAACTTTATATTTGGAAGATGTGATATCACATTTGGAAAAAAAAATTCAAGCTTACCATATATTCTGTAAATTAGTACAAAATGAGTTGTGAAGGTACCGACTCTACTAAGGGACACAGACTACAAAGTAAACTTAGTTACACATTTAAGTACCATGTACATTATAGAATACTTACTTATACACAATGTTCTGTGTAATAAAAGTAGGACTCCCCATGTCATCTTTAATGAAATTTTAAAGTCTTTCGGAGAGGTGACTCGACTAACATCTACATATAGTTGACCATGCGTGAAGATGGCTTTGGGGAGATATAGACTAACCTTCTCAAGAGATTGTCCTTGGGATTTATTAATCGCCATATCATAACACACTTGTAATTTGCTTTCGGCATAGTTTGAAAGGTAGTTTTATTTAGTTGGAGACGATTCCATACTTGGTATAAATGTTTGATACCTTTAAATATTCCTGAAATGACCTCATATTGCACGCAGTGTTTAAGGCACTTGGTTACAATCATGTGCGTATCGTTACACAACCCCGATGTTTGATTAAGATTTCGCATCAACATGACTACCACCCCAACTTTCAATTTCAATTCATGCAGAGCAAGACGGGGAATATTTTTTCAATTGAGGTACTCTGGTGGAAAAGATTGTATTTGTTCAGACCGTGAACCTGGAAAATCTTCAGCGGTATCAAGACTAAAATATGAGAACATTTCACCCAGAATTTTATTCACTATGGCACTGTTGACATGTCCAACCATCAGGTTTGTTGGACTTAATATGGCCCTTTCACTCAAAAAATCTGCATTTGGTAATTATTCAAGAAATCTGGAAAGGTGTTATCAATCATCTCATCTACCGGGTTTATTTCTTGTAGATAATAAAATTCCTGAGGTATACATATTTCGTCTTCCATCAGTGGAACATATGCTTCTTTTTTACTCTGTACCTTTCCCTCACCAATATCCAATACCCAGTTTGCAAATTTTGATAAAAACTGTACCTCATCTTCATTTCTTCCTTTAACGATGTGCATGTTGTGGATGAGTTTGAAGACTGTGGCAATTCTCCACAACATTGACTTGGCAATACATGCCGACATAATTTTTCCACGTGTTCTTTGTGGAATGACTGGGAGAAATTGCCAGAAATCACCACCTAAGACCAGTGTAATTCCCCCAAAGGGCATGTGGAACCGCTCTGGATGAACTGCTTTCATGATATCACACAGTGAAGGATCCAGGGGTTTAAAGGAATGTCAATGTTGCATGGGTGCCTCATCCCAAATGATCAGACTTGTACTCTTAATTAACTCTACAATGTTTGATTTATGTGATATTCCACACATAGAAAAATCATCAAATACTATTGGAATTTTAAATCGGGAATGATCACTGCAACCACCCGGCATAAGCATTGTTGCAATCCCGGAGGATGCAACAGGAAGAACAATTTTACTTTCCGATCTTAATTTGGATATTATTGTCCTCCGCAATTAGGTCTTACCGCAGCCTCCACTCCCGTATATTAAAAATAAACCCCCTATTTTCAATTTATAACAGATTCCATCACAGAGCTATACATTTTCAACTGCCCTTCGTTGCTTTTTGATATGAGCTATGCGTGCTCGTTTTCCATTTCAGTAATGTCATAGGTTTTTTCTTCTACAATTAAATTATTATCACTAAAATCCAAAACTATATTAGGAGGTTGAGGCATCCGCTGAAAATCTTTAAGAGATTTACCAATTGATTTCAACAATTTGTGAATTTATGGAAATATGCATTCAACTAGATATTTTACATGAAGAGAGAAAAGTAATTATGATTTCATGATTAATTGAGGCCTTCAGATATACCTGCAAGAGCATAAAATTTAAGTTGTTTTTTGTTAAGTAGGAGAAGCAGATTCCTTATCACCTTGCGCTGTGATAGTAAGATGTCATCAATCTTTTCTTTCCAATGGTTGTTCCATGACAACTTAAGATCACTGACTTTGCAATTGACCATAATATGCACAAATAATTGCCGTATTTGATGTGGAAATTCACATGAGGCACATTATTGAAGGACTTCATGCCACTATTTATCATCGTCAAATAGGCTGTATTATTCGCAGCTTCTTGGTAACTTGAGAATATTTTCCCATCCACAGTCCGCAAACATTTATACGAAGTTGGACCTCACACTTTAGTCAACAATAAACACAAATACCATAGTTCCCCAGAACTATGATATGTATAAGCTATCCGCCCAATTTGCATCCCTATTTTTATGGTATTCCAGATTTTATCACTTTCATTCCAAACATAAACTGAGGTATCTCATCATATAAGTATTTTCTGGCATTATCATCCGTCTAATTCAACAGATAAAGCTTCTAACTGAGAAAGTTTATCCTTCTCTCTAGCTGCCACTTTCTATAAAGGTTCATTGGCTCGAAATGTGCAGTTCTTGTTCCCCGGTAAATGATATGAAAGTCGTAGAACTGACATTGACTTATAATGGCTGTTAAAACCAAATACTCGGTAAGATGCCTCTAATGCAGAAATATATCTCCCATCAAAAAAATATTGTATCTCATCTTCACCCTCATTGTTGTCTTCTTCTTGATCATTCCTTCTCCATTTTCCTCTAATTTCCTCTAAATAGGTACTTCAGACTACACACATCACAACATATTTCCACATTGATATGACATTGATTATTAACCAATAAATCATGGTTATATGTGACAACCCATTTATTCCCCAAAATTTCTTTTCCTTTGTCACTGTATGATTCGTTTTGTGACGTCTGTATATCGGAAACCCAGATTGGTCAAATATAGTGTTGGGACAGTTCCTTCATGTCAAAAAATTGATAATCTCTTAAATTTGTTTCTTACAAATTGAAAGGTGGAAAATGGAGAGAAATGTACTTCTTAGAAAAATGTCTGATACACTTGTGCTATCTCATGCATCTTGGATTTAGATATTCTGATCCACAAGGCCCATGTATCATGTGACTCTTTACGACAATGTAAGCAATAGGATCTTGTTCAGGATCAGGTATCTCTGCAGTAATATATTTATCTATATTTGATTGAAGGTTGCGTTCTGAAGTAGAATCCAACCATATTAACATATGAACATGGGACAGCCCGCGCTTCTAAAATTTAATTACGTATATCACTATTTAAATGAACCACGAAATTTCAGTTATACATGGTAGAAATGCAAAATAATTAAGACGAAAAATAAGACTATTACCTCCAAGGCAAACACCAAAGTAGTTTTTCTTCTTGATATCATCTAGAATTTGGTCAAGTTTTAACTTGAACACCTGTGCTATAACATCTGGAGAATTATGTGGGAAACATTCAGAATATATTTTATCATTTGAATAATTTCATCCCAAAGCGGATTTGTTATCATCGTAATATAGATGTCTGGATGACCTATGTAGCGACAAACTGCCAATGCATCCTAGATTTTGTTGCATGTTTTATCGAGAACCAAGAAATCCAGTTGGTCATATAAAACTTTTCCCCATATTATTACCATCAGCATTCCCTTTATGTACAGAGTCACGTATGTTGGTATAAAGATCACTCCGCAACGTTTTCTGATTTGTACGAAACCACCATAATCGTGCTTGCTCTATTGTGGAAAATGCATCCACCACATATTTTTGGTAAAGGCGTCCCCCAAGACATGGCATTATTCCTGGACCAGAAAGTTCAAGTTTTAATAAGACTTAGTAATCATTTATTTGACAGTACTGAAATTTAGAGCTATGAAATAGTTTTATCAATGACGGAAGATACTGACCTTCATTTGTTCTCACCTAAAATTTATATGAATAATACTCCTTTTGTGTTATCATCTCCCTCTGCTTTGTTTATTTTTTATCTGACTTCCCAAATGGAATTTTTTTATGAAATCCAATACCCCCATGAGGAAATAAGAGAGGATGTTGTAGGGCCATTAGTTTAGTGAATATTAGATATCCTTTCCAGGATTTTATTTTTTGAATCAATTTTAATATCACGTGAACCGCCTGTTTTGTCAACATCTCCAACCATTATACCAACAACCTCATCTGATGTACCCACGTGATTCTCCCGACCGCTCTCAGCCCGTGAAACCTTTAAGATAATTTCCATGTCCTAGACACCTTCATTTTCAAATCGGTTCCTCACAGATCGAACTCTACCAACTCATTTGTTTCATCCAGCATCTTCATCAAATAATCAACTATGTTCGTATCCGTTGTATGACCATCATCGACATTTACCTATCTAAGTCGATTGCTAAGTTCATTCGTCGTTTCATATATGTAAAGCTGACAGAAATTGGGATCATCGCCTTTATCTGGTATAAGTGAACCACACAGATGATGATTATGTCCGTTTAAACGGTAAATGTATGGAGCAACTCCATAATTGATTGAGTGGTCTACTTTACCACCAGTTGACGTGAAAACAAAAATACTGTTGAACAAATATATACCATCATTATATCGCTTTGATTTATCTTTATCAGTAAGCAGCTGCCAAATTAAAGATGGGGTGGGCGGCTCCTTTGGGAGTTGAATCTGACCCTTGGCACAATAAAGAGAGAAAACAGGTCTGCCACATATTACATTTTTGTTTGCACACTCTTATTTCCACATCCAGGCATGGAAGTGTTAACATTGAACATTAGGAGGACCTAATGATGCATATTCTTCGACAACTACAAAAAAATAGGTTTATCTAGAATTAATAGTAAATTTATAATAAGACTATATTAAAATGATAAAAAAATTGATTAATTTATTCTTATTTAAATTTAACCATTATCTGTTGTCGTATAACAATCATTATTCTGATTTATAGTGAAATCTTCATCTTCCAAAGATAAATCACTGTCTTCATGGTGGAAATCAAAAACATGCATCCTATGAAAGGCAAGGTGTGTGAAGGTATTAACACAACATATATGTAATGACAAAGAAACTGATGGTAAATTTAAATGAAACTGCATACCTATATCATATGTGTCATTCCTAATTATCGAACTTTGTGTTAGATCAAAATCTAAATTTCTAGTAGGAATCTTATTTTTTACCTTCATTGGCCTTTTCCCCTTAGCTTTACTACCTACAACAAATGAAAAAAGAAATGCTTGTGAATTCTAGGCAACAATGTAATCAATGTACATATTTACAAATCCAATTAATCCAACCACCTTCATTGGTAGTATTCACATGTACTGTAGATATGACGTTATTTCTCCTTTTTTGGGGACTGGTTGGAGGTTCATTTAAAAAAGGTACATTTGGGAAATAGTGTGTATGTGGCTGTACTTCAAATTTTTTAAAGGCAAAGTATTTACAGACAATGGAGAAAGTGTCGGCCTTTTCTTTGTAACATGAGGCAGCGGTGTGGATGTATGAATTTGTTATTCCCAATCAATGCAACAAGAATTACAGAAGGGGGGTTAAATGTAATTTTGGCTCCTATTTCTGATTTAAAGAATGTTCTTACTTAATATATATAACTGTGTTTGATTTTACAAGAAGTGCGGAATGAAAGGAAAATGAAAATCAAAACACATAGCAATAAAACACAAGGCTTTAAAACTTTCTGGTGGATTTGAACTTATCCACCAGATATATATATATATGAGAAATCTCTGATGCTTTTATAGCACACAGCTGCTTACAAGTGAACTTACAGAATTACAGAGAAATGCTTACATATACTGCTTTTTCTATCTCTCTGAAAATAATGCTTACTTGGTTATTTATTCTACTTGCTACACTTGGTTTATATACTACCAAGTTACATGATAAAAAGACAAACAAGTAAAACAAAAATTGTTTCTAGTCTAAGTTCATGCTACTTCATTACTCTATCCAGCATCTTTGAATATCTTCATAATTGCATGGAAATGGTAATGCTTATTTGTTCTCTAAATCCTGTAACTGCCTTATTCCATTTACAAACATCCGACGCATGTGACTGTGTTGTCACTGTTAACTGCTATTTTGAATATGATCATCCGTCGGGACTATGTTGGTCATTCATCGGGAGCCCTGTTGATTATCTGTCGGGAGCTTTTGTAAATCATCTGTCGAGAGCCTTTCTGTCACTTGACTCTATTTCACTTATACATAATTATAAAACATCTTATATTTACAATTAGCCAACCTATTCTGCATATCAATCTAGTAGTCAACATGACTTAAAGAATCCTACAACATCTACTAATACATTGTTGTTTGAAGGCATGTGCTACAAGACTTATTATTGCATAAGCTACACTCTCGATGGATGTTCAGTTGTCATCCGTCGGGACTATAAAGTTCATGTTAGGTCACACAACACTGTAGAAGGTGGTTGAATATAGTGTTTAATACAATCAAATCGAATTCGAACACAAGTAACAGTAAACAGATATATTCAATATAATAAACTCTGTTATAATGGAACTGTTCTCTCTTAGTGATGAACAAATATCACGAGAGCTGCTAGGTTACAATGTATGATCTTCTCGATAATGATAACACATATAGTGTAAACCTATGTCTGTGTTTATATAGTACACAGTTACAAGATAACTTCTAATTGATATGGAATATACCTCTGTCTCCTAAAATATATCAATCAGATATCTTATACAAGTCTTCTTATCTTCTAACTCTTTCCATGCATATCTTCTTTTGTATTAGTCTCGATCTTCTTTCCTGTAAATCAGCTTCCTTCCTTAACTGTAAGTCCTCCCGTACTTAAGTTCTGATATCTATCATCTGATATTTATCTTCTGATAACCTAAGTTCTGATATCCTTAAGTTCTGACTTCCAGTAAGTACTGATTCCAGTAAGTACTGATATTTTCTGTTTGTTAAGATCTGAAAACTAAACATGAAATATATTAGACATGATATCTCAAATATATCTAACAATTTCCCCCAACTTGTAAATTATGCAAAAATATACAAGTTAATAGATTTGATGATGTCAAAAACATTTAAGTTCAAATGCAATAAGAGTTTAATATGACTATTAACTACAACTTACAGTCCTTGTAGCTTTACCAACATCAATGGATCAATCTGAATCCATAATGATTCTTAACAAAATCTTTTGCCAGTGTATCTTCACCTTTTCTAAGAACTTCAACTAACTGTGCTTTGACCTGCATCAGTTCTTCATCTTTACTATCACCAATTTGATAAATGGCTGTTCTGAGAGGTTGAATTGATGTTCTTTCAAGTCCATCACCAAGTCTGATAACTCTAGGATGTGAAGAGATTTTATTATAACATAAGCATCTTCCTTTCAGAATAACTTCCACCTTAGCAGAGTTCTTCAGCATAGGAATTTCTCTTCCATCACCTTCAGTAATCATTGGTATATACTGAGAAGTCTTTGTACCAGAGAATCTAAGTAGATCTCTTATAGCCTTCAAAATGTATTTTTACCATCTTCTTGTAACATCAGATTTTACTTCCACAAGATAGTGAATATGTTGAAGTTCTCTGACAGACTTCTTTAGCATATCAGTATCAACTAGTCTGTAAGTTAGTCAATCATTGAGAAATAAAATCAGTTTCTCCTTTGGATTATCCTTATCATGAGCATCTATCACAATTTGAGCAAACAGCATTTTGTCAAGGTGCTTTTGTTTGATTTGTTCATATGGCTTGTCTGTCAACATGAAAGGATCTCTTAGAGTAACTTCTACTCCTGTTTGTATCTTCTCTTCATCAGAACCTAATCCAACTCTATCTCTAGGTTGCTTGGCTCTCAACCCAAATGTTGCGAGTTGATTAATCATAAGATTGGATTTTGGTTCAACTGGAGTAGATTTCTTCCATAACAACTTCTTCTTATCAGCAATTGTCATCTTTTTCAAATCAACTTGATCAGAATCTGTTGTTTCTTCTATAACTTGCTGTTCTTCATTCTGAACAACTTGAGCAGTGTAAGAGGTTGTTTTACATTCTTCAATTATCTTTCTTCTTTTCAGAATTTGAACAGTTTCATCTTCTATCAAATCATCATCATGCATTATAGTTTGATAGACTGGAATGGAAGAATGTATCTTTTTCTCAATCTTTAAATGTTCACCAACCTTTTCTTTTCCTTTTGTCTTAGGATCAATCTCAGTTTGTGATCTAGTCTTGGACTTTGAAGCCTCATAATTTGACTTTTCCCTGATCACAATGCCTTTTTCCTTAGGCCTTGGAGGTTTCTTTGCATCAGAAGCTTTAGACTTAAGATTTGTCTTCTCAGATGCAAATCTAGCTTCTTCCTCCTTGAGAGTTTCCCAATCCATTCCTGGATTTTGTTTCAGAAATAATCTTCTAGCTATCTCCTCATCAAGTGTCTGGACTTTAGGATCTTTGTAATAAACAGTAGTATGCTTCCCTTTTAGCTTCAGAATCTGTAAGAACTTTTGTGAATCTTTAGATCCTGACTGAATCAGAATATCAGAACTTGACATCAGGCTTTGTTTATCAGAACTTGACTTTAGACTTTTAGCATTCACAGCATCATAACTTGACTTGTTCTGTGTAGAAGATTTTGCTTGAACTTTTCCTTGACCTCTGCTCTTATCAGAGTTTCCCTGGTCATCACTTTAATCATCCTTTTTCTTCAGTATTTGAGTAGGTGAGAATTTGGACTTAACTACCTTCTCCCCCTTTTTGGCATCATCAGGAAGTAAGAGAGAGAGAGAAAAAAAGTTCAACTGAAGATTGGAATTCATCCAATTGAGCTTTCTGAGAAGCTTGGTTAGCCAGAACCTCATCAATTTGGGCATCTTGCTTCTCTTGAATCTTCTCAATGGCTTCAATTTTCTCAAGAGTAGGTCTGATATACCTATTCTTGTCAAGCTTGATGTGTAGATCTAGCTTATCAGCTTTTTCCTTTAGTGTATCAACCTTTTCATGAGTAGAAGAATGTAGACCTTGAAGATGTTTGGTAGATAGAGCAGTGATCTTGAGTTGTGTCTTTAAATCAACATTTCTGAGCAACTCATCAGCTTTAGCAATATGCTCTGTCAGAACGTTAGAGCTTGGAATAAAATATGATTCATTCCACTTCTTGGTCCACTCCACACCTCTGTTAGTATCCTTCCAAGGAATAGGTGCTTCCTGTTCAACAAATTTCTTCACCAATTCTTCCTTGCCTAGTATGGGAATTGGAGTCTCAACAGAAACACTGTCTTCAGAACTTGAGGAAGGCTCATTATGTTCTGACAGCACAACAGTGTGTGAAGCAACTAGAGATTCGGGAAGAAATTCATTTAAATTCTGAGCATCAGAATTTATCTCCAGAGCTGGTGTAGATGGTCTCTCAGCATCTAAGATTGGAGAGTTAACTATAGACGGCTGAGCTTCTGTAGATGGAGCTTCCAGATAAAGAACATTTGGTATATTCAAAATGTGAATATCTATCTCATAGTTTTCAGTTTGTTCTTTAGCATCATCTGTACCTTTAATAGGAGAGACATGAGGGGTAACCACTGTATCATTAGCAGTGTCTTTGACTTGAGCTGGAAGGGCTTCAATGACAATTGGTTCTTGTGAGATCTGAGATTCCTGATCCCCTTCCTCAGCTTCTTCAGTATCTTCTGATGGAGCCTTAGCCAAATACCTCCTTGCCTTCATTTTCTTCAATCTCCTTGCCAATGAAGGAGTTGCTTCAGCAGCTTCAGAACTTATAGATTTCTTTCTTTTCAAAGTAGCAGAACTTTTAGCTGTTGTTTCTTTCTGAGAAGTAACATTCTCAGCTTCAACTATCACAGGTTCTGATGCATGAACCTGTGCTTCAACTGTCTCTCAAATCATCACAATTTATTATTGACCATAATTTTAATCAAAACATCCATCAAAAGATACAGTTTAAGTGGATGAAGTAAAAATTAATAGGTTGCACTAAGAAAATTCACAATCACATAATATGAGAGAAATAGAGACTAAATCTTGCAATTAAAGGAAATTTCATTAATATATCAGATGAGTACATTTCATGAAATTTATAAATTACATGCAAAAATTACAAGATAGTCCTAGTCTATGATGTTTAACATCAACAGCCTTAGTCCTAGAAGAAAACATATCGACTAATTCCTCCTGCTGCTGACAAAGAGCACTGCAAGACGGATGATCCGTTCTTGCTGAAGGAGAGCCTCTCTCCTTTCTTCTTCCAATTGATCAAATTGGAGCTGATAGTCCATCGAGAAGAACAAGAGGTCTGTGTGAACCTCTTGTGGAACATAGTTCCAGATCTCTTCAGGAATGGTGGTGACATGCCACTCCTGTTGCCAGTCATCACAACTCAACTCTACATTGAAAGTTTCATAGTTCATGAACAAGTTGAAAAGAACCATTTTTATTTATGAAGAAGAAAAATGATGAGAATTAAGAGAGAGAGTTTGTGAGAAAATGAAAGATGATATGGCTGACATAAATTGTCGGTTTAAATAGCCATCGGAATACCAAGGGACTCGGGACTATTTAACGATTAAGAGTAGAAATAATGATACCTCGTCTCCCTAGACCGATGTGTAATAATAACAGTCAGTAAAAAATTAAAGCAGGAGTTAATGAGCACGAGAAATAAATAATAATTACTGTGCACATGCAGGTTTTCAAGACAAACACATTTACCACTAACCCTTAATGATTATGACTATTTTTATCTCACCTAAATATTCTGATTAAATATGACTGATTCAGTTTTTACCACAAATAAGTCAAGTAAAGAATAATGCCATGTAAGCATCAAGGATTCCATCAGGATTTAATATCAGAACTTAAACGTATATTAGATTTTAACAGTCATCAGAATATGGCTTCTGTACTCAAAAAGTGAATATCTTTTTCTGTGATTCTTCATACAAATACTGACTTGTTTTCTTCATAGTTTAATCATCAGAACTTCCATCAGAACTTGTCCTCAAAATTTATGCAAATGACACTTAACTATTTATCAAAAACAACTTAATCACCATAGTAATTTTCATCATTCATATGGAGTGAAAGTGTGTGCATCAACAGTATATCAGATAAAGATTAAAGTCTGATAAACTTCAGTACATCTTAGAAATAAGGCATAACTAAGAAAAGTGCTTAAAATATGTCATCAATCATGAAGTCAACTCAAGAACAAATTTATGCAAGAATCCACCTCAACTGTTTGTGCTCATTTTATGCATCTTTTGAAATTCCTTTTTACAGTGGCTTCTCAGTGTAAGTGAGTCACGACTGCTTATCAGAATTTATGCTGATGTCAGAGTATTTCTCCAGTAATCAGAGAATGTGAAAAGTCACCAAGAAAATTTATTTGCTTTTCTAATGCATATTACTTAATACCAACAATGCACTTGGGTCTTCCCTTCAATATTATTTACTCTAGATCTCAAAGGAGTACCTGATTTTATTTTATTTTATTTTCTTTTCTTTTGATAAGTGAGGCTTATCAGCATTTAGTTCATCTTTAAGATTTACTGGCATCAGAATCTGACAGATAAGAAGCAAGAATCTAGTTTGTGACTTAGTAATAAGATACACAAAGTAAACTTGACTAAACTCAATATCAGAATTTGCTTGTGCTAATGAGTTTCCACATAAACAACTAATTCAAACATGGGATTTCTAGTATATTAAAGACTACTAGGTCAGCATCTAGCACAATTATCTTCATTGGATTGAATAGTCACAGAACATTCAAAACACTTATCAGAGTATATTGATCCACATCAGATAACAATCAGCATTTAATGAATTTCAATTAAAGCACAAATTATATGAAAATAAAACAATCTGTAAACACTGATCATGAAGTCTGATGCATGAGAACAAAAACTAAGCAGATTTAGAGAAAGAACCTGAAACCATTCCAAGTTCATTTACCAGTCTTGTAAAGGTAGCTTCACATAATGGTTTTGTGAAGGTATCTGCTAGTTGTTGATCTGTTGGAACAAAATGCAATTCCACTATACCTTCCATCACATGTTCCCTAATGAAATGGTACCTAATGCTGATGTGCTTTGTCATTGAGTGTTGAACTGGATTACCTGTCATAGCAATAACACTTTAATTATCACAGTAAATAGGGATTTTAGAAAATTCTAACCCATAATCCAGTAACTGATTCTTCATCCAAAGAATCTGTGCACGACAGCTTCCTGCAGAAATATAATCTGCTTCTGCAGTTGATGTGAAAATTGACTTTTGTTTCTTGCTAAACCAAGAAACTAATCTGCCTCCAAGAAATTGGCAGCTTCCACTAGTGTTTTTCCTGTCTATTTTGCATCCTGCAAAATCTGCATCTGAGTAACCTATTAGCTTAAAATCTGATTCTCTAGGATACCACAATCCCATATCAGCTGTACTCTTAAGGTACTTGAAAATTCTTTTCACGGCTATTAAGTGAGGTTCTCTTGTCTCAGGACTTAAACATAATCTGTTGAGTATAAGTCAAACCTGTGACAGAGGTTATCATGTGGATTTCTTTGAAGAACACTGTGAAGTTATAAGCAATTTTACATGTAAAGTGGTTCTGAAAGGTAACAGGCATGGTAACATTTATGAAGCCAGACTTTCAACAAGTACTGATGGTTCTGCAATCTGTCTGTTGAGTAGAGCATCAATTAAAGAAAGATGGAATTGTCACAAGAAACTCTCTCATTTAAATTTCAACAATATAAATGAGCTTGTAAAGGAAGATCTTGTGAGAGGACTTCCAAAGTTAGTTTTTGCTCCTGATGGCCTTTGTGATTCATGTCAAAATGCAAAACAAAGAAAATCTTCTTTCAAGAGCAAAACTGAGTCATCAATTCTTGAGCCTTATCACCTATTATATGTTGATCTATTTCATCCAGTCAATGCCATGTCTATTGCAAAGAAGAAATATGCTATGGTTATAGTGGATGAGTTCACAAGGTACATTTGGGTGTACTTCTTGCACAAGAAGAATGAAACTGCATTTACAATGATCTAAGAGTGTTTGATCTAAAAGTGGATGAGTACAATTGATAGCAGGGCTTTATTTACAGTCATATGTCTTGAACATCAATATATATCTGTCAATCCAAAATAGAATTTAATAGCTGAGGTAGAAAAGTGTTTTATCAATGACATCAGTACTTACAGGATCAAAGTATAAGTCGTCAGAATTTACAGAATCGGAATTTAAGTCTTCAATTTTAAATCTCAGCTGATCGTGATCAATGAAATCTTCAAGTCCAGTAATCTTCTTATCATCAAAAGATACATTGATAGATTCCATGACAACCTTTGTTCTTAAATTGTAGACTCTGAAGGCTTTTGTGGAAAGTGGATATCCAACAAAAATTCCTTCATCATCTTTTAGATCAAATTTTGACAGCTGTTCAGGATGAGTCTTAAGAACAAAACACTACCATCCAAATACATGAAAGTATTTCAGATTTGGCTTCTTTTTCTTCACCATCTCATATGGTGTTTTTCCATGCTTGTTTATTAGTCTAGCATTTTGTGCAAAACAAGCAATCTGCACAGCTTCAGCCCAAAAATAGGTTGGCAGCTTTGCTTCATCAAGCATAGTTCGTGCAGCTTCAATGAGAGTCCTGTTCTTTCTTTTTACAACTACATTTTGCTGTGGAGTTCCAGGTGCAGAAAATTTCTGTTTGATTCCATGCTCTTTGCAGAACTCTTCCATAATAGAATTCTTGAACTCAGTGCCATTATCACTTTTTATAATTTTAACAAAATCTTTGACCAACTTATCCAGCTGTTTGACATGATCAGTTAGAGTAAATGCAGTTTTATTCTTCTTGTGCAAGAAGTACACCCAAGTGTACCTTGTGAACTCATCCACTATAACCATAACATATTTCTTCTTTGCTATGGACATGACATTGACTGGACCAAATAGATCAACATGCAGTAGGTGATAAGGCTCAAGAATTGATGACTCAGTTTTTCTCTTGAAAGAAGATTTTCTTTGTTTTGCCTTTTGACATGAATCACAAAGGCCATCAGGAGCAAATACTGATTTTGGTAGTCCTCTCACAAGATCTTTCTTTACAAGCTCATTTATGTTGTTGAAGTTTAAATAAGCGAGTCTCTTGTGCCCATTCCAACTTTCTTCAATTGATGCTCTACTCAACAGAAAGATTGCAGAATCATCAGTACTTGTTGAAAGTCTGGCTTCATAAATGTTACCAAGCCTGTAACCTTTCAGAACCACTTTGCCTGTAGAATTGCTTACAACTTCACAGTGTTCTTCAAAGAAATCCTCATGATAACCTCTGTCACAGATTTGACTCACACTCAGCAGATTGTGTTTAAGTCCTGAGACAAGAGCTACTGTTTCAATGATGACATTCTCAAGATTAATATTGCCATATCCCAGATTTTTCTCATGTTTCCATCTCCATAAGAAACTACTGGGCCAGCTTTCTCCACAAAGTCTAAGAGCATGGCTTTATTTCCAGTCATATGTCCTGAACATCCACTATCTAGTACTAGGATATTTTTCCTGTTGCCCTGCAATCACAAAGACCACTAATGGTTAGTTTTAAGGACCCAGACTTGCTTGGATCCTTTGGCCTTTTTAAGTTTGTTAGCATTTGCAGTGGATTTAATATCAGAGTTTATGCTAACATGTTGTTTATCAGAATTTATATCAGACTTTGCATCAGACTTTACACTAGAAGGAATTAAAGCAACTTTCTTCAAAAAGGTTGTATTTGATAATAATCGTAGTACAAACTATGATATTCCTTACAAGTGGATGTTCAGGACATATGACTGGAAATAAAGCGGGAAAAACTCTGGGATATGGTAAGATCAATCTTGGGAATGTCATCATTGAATCAGTAGCTCTTGTCTCAGGACTTAAACACAATCTGTTAAGTATAAGTCAAACCTGTGACAGAGGTTATCATGTGGATTTCTTTGAAGAACACTGTAAAGTTATAAGCAATTCTACAGGTAAAGTGGTTCTGAAAGGTAACAGGCATGGTAACATTTATGAAGCCAGACTTTCAACAAGTACTGATGGTTCTGCAATCTGTCTATTGTGTAGAGCATCAATTGAAAAAAGCTGGAATTGGCACAAGAAACTCTCTCATTTAATTTTTAACAATATAAATGAGCTTGTAAAGAAAGATCTTGTAAGAGAACTTCCAAAGTTAGTTTTTTCTCCTAATGGCCTTTGTGATTCATGTCAAAAGGCAAAACAAACAAAATCTTCTTTCAAGAGCAAAACTGAGTCATCAATTCTTGAGCCTTATCACCTACTGTGTAATAACCCCCAAAATTTTCAACTTTTTTTGTAACCCTTGTGAATAGTGTTTTGCTGAATGAGAAAACTTTTCATGCCACACTATGTAGGGGTTCTGTTATTGATCTTCTGGGATATTATTAGTACTCTATGTGGTATATAAGTGTATGTAAAGATCGTCAGAATCCAATTTCCGAACACTTTGGTTTTTCCCGGAAATACACTAGATACGGAGAGAATTGAGTATAAGGTAACAGGATAAAAAGGATTTAAATTAAAGGATTATAATAGAGGATCATAAAAAGGAATATAATGTATTGAGAAAGGTTATGGGAACCTAAGCAATAAGATCCCGGGTATGATCCTTCAAACGATAAACGAAAACGAAAGTTAAGCGAACCGTATAGCAGATCAGCGGTCATTAGGCAAACAATTAGGAAGTTAAGCAAAGGGATTAGAGAGAGTGATGTCACCCAACCAATGAGAAGGGGACAAGGAGGGAAAGATGACATCACAACATGACATAAGCATGACATGGGAAGGAAGGAGATGTGGTGGATTGTTAACCACACAAAATCAAGGGCAAATAGGTAATTAACTAAAACAAACACAAAACCAATCAACCAAGCCAAGCAAATCATTTTCATCAAAACACAAAAATCATTTCTCTCATTCAAGCAAAGCTTGCTCTCGGCTTTTACTATTGCAAAGGGAGGAGAAATTCAAAACTCAAGATCCAAGTTTCCTAAATTGGTGAATTAATTCCCTAATCATCCTTATGCATAGTTAGGGCTATATCATGAGTTTAAGCCATCAATTCTTTCTCAATCTTCTTCATTAAATCAATGAAGAAGACAATGAATAGTGTTTTCAAGATTTTTTACTTGAATTTTTCTTGTTTTCCTTTAAGATCCAAGCATTCCTAAAACTTCTGAAAGCTTCTTAAGGCTTCCTAGCTCCTCCCACCACTTCAAGGAAGGTATATCATCTCCAAACCCTAAATTCCTATGTTTAATAAGATGATTTTGATTATTATGGTGATATTGTAGCTTAATGTTTGTGGTTTAGAGTTTGGGTTGAAGTGGTATTGAAATGGAAAGGTAAATCTTGTTGTTTTGATTAAAAGAACTTAAGTATAGTTAAAGTTAAGCTTAGGCATAAGTATAAATGTTGGAATTGAATTGATTGGGGCTGTTATGATGAGATAAGGATGGATTTTGGTTGTGTGTTTGATTTGAGGTTGAATTGTGGTTGGTTTTGAATGGTTTAAAATTGGGAAATCGCGTAAATATAGCCGTTGTAACGTCCGATTTTCTTTAGACTGTTTTTGTGCATAACATTAGGACCCGAGAACCCCTTGCTAGATTATAACCATTGCCATGTCTAGATAGCTCATGTTACGAGCTTCGTTTTGATATGTAGTTCGTTCGATTCCGATGCACGGTTTAGGAGAAACGACCGTTTCAAGTAACGGCGTTTCGCGAACGAAACTTTTCCCCTCGCCTTACTTTGAAACATAGGTTAAAGACCAAAAATGGTTAATTAATGTATGAAACATTTATGGTAAGTGTTTTAGGCAGTTGGTAAGACACTCGCGAAGGAATCGCCTTAAAACTCGTAAAGGTTAAATTATTAAAAATGGTGGAGCCGAGGGTACCCGAGTGACTTAAGAGAATCAATAAGCGCAAAACAAGCGTTAGAGTCTAAGTTAGTTAAAGTATAGATTTACAAGTGACTTTGGTTTAAATCCAACTTACTTATTATTTATAGGTTACCAGACTCGTCCCGAGCCTTTTATCACCCCAAGTCGCTCAAGCAAGTTTTCTACCCGTTATAACTGTTGTTGTGATGTATTTGTGTATATGCATGATCTTGCGTTAAATGCATATTTGTTATAGCAAATTCTTGCAATTTATTGTAGCATGTTATATGGTACATATGCATGCCTGTTTCGTATTCTTGCCATATATATCTGTTGGTTCAGTTGATAATACCTATGCTAGAGAATAGCGGTATTTTGCATATACCCTTAGTATAGGGACCCAAAGGTGAAAACATTTTCAGAAACCGGGAGTCGAGGATCCCGAGCAGATTTTATATATATATAATTATATATATATGGTTATAGTTTTCAAAACTATTAATCGAATAAGGTTTATTCGATAACTTTATATTATTTATTGAATATTATTTCGAATATTATTCGAGGGCTTATGACTCCTTTATATTATTATTGAATATTACTTGGATATTCATTTGAGGATGTATGACTCCTTTATTTTATGAATATTATTTATAATATTCATTCGAGGTATTATGACTCCGCTTATTACTGAAATATATTCTTTATTTCATTAAAGAATAAGGTGTCAATAATCAAACTTATTTTCGATAATTCAAATAAAGATAGTACTTTCATATAAGTATATCTTTGGTTATTTAATATCCATTTCAAGTATAAGTTTTAATACTTCTACTTCGATTATTTTTATAAGGATTATCTTTATGAGAATATTATTTAAATAATAATATTCAGACATTTTCTAAATATATTGGGACTGATTTACTTCATTAAATCAGCATTACTCCAAACACTCTTTAAAGTGTTTTCGAGTCTTCAAAATGATTTTTAAAAGTTAGAGCGGATCCCAAAACTCATTTTTATATTTAAGATCTTCCTTTTAAAAAGGGGATTTAAATACTCGCTCAAAACCTGAGGGATCCGGCTCTATGGTGTATTTTATATTCGCAACAAGGTTGCAGTTTTGGTAAATGAATTGATTACTTACCCAACGTTCGGGAAGTAGGTCCATCTATTGAGTCGGCATAAGCAACATGGGCTCAGTGGGCGTCCATGATAGTGTAAGTGGCTCAGTGGGAGTCCATCAAATGCATAAGTGGCTGAGTGGCAGTCCAGCATAAGGTCCTATTGCGACCAGGGTGATGACCAGTGGGGAATTCGTCCATCTACTAGTAGAAAAGGTTACTTATTGGTATCTTTGCCTGATCAGCAAGATACCTGGTTTATGCCAAAATTTTTTCCTTTCCAAATTTATTAGATATTGCAATTTTGTTCATACTTTACATGACAGAGGTTTTCAGGAAATGTATAAAGAAGATGTATATGTGGATATATATATATATATATATATATCAGAACTTAATGAAGTATATCATAACTTCATTTTCTTTAATAATATTTCAAAGGTTTAATCTATTCAAATCTTGTCTGGTAGTCTCATCTATGTATGAACTGTTGAAAGCTCATTATACTTTGAACAGTGGTAGTTCAAGTAGCTTTATAAATGATATAAGTGTAGTGAAGTATTTGGTAACTTCATCCCTTATTTTTACTTATATCTAGTAAGTAATTATCTTACACATGATAAAAGATTCTAGTAAGTATCCATTTAGATACTTATATTATTGTTATCACTATGTATTATCTTGCGAGCTGTAAGGCTCACTCTTGCTTTATTTCTTCATCACACAACAATAGTTAGGAAAGATGGCCAGACTCCAGCAGACCCAGCGCAAGTGCGTGGGAAGCATCCCGCGTCTTCCCGATGATGTTGTAGCTGCTATAGCTGCAGAGGTAGATCTATTGTAGATCAGACCATCTACTTTTGAGAATCAATTATGTATAATTATAACTTATGGCAGATAATGGCAATTAACTGTAAATTTATCAAGTAATCATTTTGGGTTGTAATAACTTTTAAATTGTGGATTCAAAGACTTGTACTTATTTCAATTTCATCTCTGAGACTATAACGGGTTGTGGTGTGTGTTAGTGTGGGGTCATAGCATAAGGTTATTATTATTAATTAAGTGAAGTGATATTGTGGAAAGAAAGACCGTGACGACCCGGATCCCCGACCCCGGATTTGGGGGTGTTACAGAAATGGTATCAGAGCTAAGCGTTATAAACCTCAGAGATGATGCGACGATATAATAACAAACTCACAAAGATAATAAGAACTCTTGCCAAGTTCATGGTCGGACTACTTAAAGTAGTGCTGACAGTTAAAACCCTTACGGGAACCCTTATAAGTATTATGATAGTAACTTAGCTCGTTTAATGTGTAGGCGCCTGAGATAGAGGACCCTGAGATGTTCGAGCGTGAGCATAATGAGGCACTGCTAGATGTTGAGGATCAGGAGGAGCCTGAGATGGAGGAGGATGAGGAGGACCCCTCAAAGGAGTCAGAGACGGAGGTCATTGCTATTTCAGATGAGGAGGACCCCTCAGAGGAGTCAGAGACAGAGGTTATTGCTATTCCAAATGAGGAGGACCCGGATGAGGTCCCAGTAGCTGAGGAGCGTGTTGGGCCTATGGTAGTGTATGCTGGTACCCCATTACCCACACTTCCGGTGGTCAGAGCCCCTACCCCTCCACCACTATCTTGGATTCCCGATGATGACAGCTCAGAGACCCATACTTCCGAGCCTAGGCAGACCGAGGAGGCACCCTCAGCGGCTCCGGATTCACCACCTCTTGACCCTGCCCACAGGCAGTCTTCGTTAGCTCATGGATATGTTCAGGATGTTCTGAGGACCCGAGTGGCTGTTACTGAGGGCCGACTGGATGAGGCCAGGAGGGAGTTGGATGCGGAGAGGGCGGGTAGGCGTACCTAAGCTTATGAGACTAGGGCTTCTATACCCCGATCCTTGAGGAGGGAGCTTACGGGGATAGAGCTCACGTCCCGAGCGAGACTCAGATCTCTCCAGGGGGACAGGCATGGTAGGATCTCCAGGCGGCAGGCCGACTATATCTTCCGTCGTGCGATGGAAAGGGTATGGGAGCTGACCCGCTCCGGTGTATGATTCAGGATTGACGATGGAATAGTCTAGTTGTCTAGTTAGCCGAGGCCTTAGTAAGAGCCAATTTTCCGGGATAGTTAACTTGTATATAGCATCCCTTTTTCTGACTAGACAGATAGACTCTTGTGTATCACTTTTGGGACAGATGACTGTAGCACTGTTGTACTTTTGACCAGATCAAACGATGTATTTCTCGCATTATATATATATTTGTTTCGTTTCGGTTCAGTTCCTTAGTGACGAGATCACTATTTTTATCATTATTATTAATGCACTTCGTATTAGAACTGTCATAAAATAATAGAATTGCGATATACGTTCTCCCCATTATGAAGCTGTGCAAGGCACAATGTTGAATATGATTGTGACCTAACGTTGAATTTCCCAATAATTTTTTTTATTATCAGAATCATGTCGCCAAGAAAGATTGGAACTAGGGCGAACCCTGGATCTGAGGACCAGGGAAGCCATAACCAGGATGATAGGAACCAGGAACACAGTGAAGAGGAAGATGAGGATTATGTGGAACAGGATGACTCCCTGTATGAAGAGCAAGAGGAAACATATGATGTTGAGGGATTTGAGATAGAGGCTGAAGAAGGAGAAACTGAGATTGAGCAACCAGTACCAAACCCGGGCATGGATCCCATGGGCCAGTTCATGCAACTCCTAAGGCAGAATTTGGAACGTCAACCCAACCCACCCCCTCAAGGAAATAACAATACTGTGGCAAACTCTTTCAGGGCTTTTAAGTCCCTTAAGCCCCCTGAGTTCCACGGATCAGCCGACCCAGTTGAGGCAAGGGCATGGTTAAAGGAAATGGAGAAATCCTTTGAGATTTTGAGTACCGATGAGGCACAGAAGACTGTATTTGCTACCTACCTTCTAAAAGGAGAAGCTAACTACTGGTGGGAGGCCAAGAAAAACATGGAGACGGATGCTATTATAACCTGGGAGAGATTTAGTCAGTTGTTTCTGGGAAAGTATTTCCCGAGGTTTATGGAAAACCAGATGGAGCTCAAGTTCTTGGAGCTAAAGCAGAATAACTTGTCTGTAGCAGAGTACGAAGCGAAATTTACTGAGTTATCAAGGTTTGTGCCGGAGTTTGTGAGCACCGAGGAAAAGAAAGCTAGGAGGTTTCAGCAGGGACTGAAACCGTGGATTAGAATAGGGTGGCAATCCTTGAGCTTACGGACTATGCCACTCTGGTGCAAAAGGCAACGATTGTAGAAGTCGGAAGTGAACAGATGCAGAAGGAAAGAGAGAAGAAAGGAATAAAGAGGAAAAGTATGAGCATGGGTGGAGGTTCCGCAGGAAGGAGCTTCCCAACTAGATTTAATCGAGGAGCAGTGTCCCTACCAGGAAGGAACACTGGGTTTAAGCATCCAATGAGTGTGAGCGTGAGCCAGGGCGGCCAGAAGTCAAGAATGTCCTATCCCAACCAGTCTCGACCCCCATTACCAGCCCGTAACATATGTGGAAGGAATCACACTAGGGAGTGTAAAGGAAAGCCAGTAACCTGCTTTAAGTGCGGTCGGGAAGAGCACTATTCAACTAAGTGCCCATCATCAACCCCTGTCGTCATTCCAACCACCACTTGTCATCAGTGTGGACGCCCAGGTCATTGGAAGAGGGAATGCCCAATGAACAAACCAGCAGCTTCGGGAGCAAGCAGGGCTGCTTCTAATAAGCCACCTACTGCAAGGACTTTCAACATGACAGTCCAGGATGCTATGAAAGATTCGGATGTGATAGCAGGTACCCTTTCTCTAAATTCAGTCAGTGCAAACGTTTTATTTGATTCGGGAGCAACTAAATCTTTTATATCAAAGGACTTTGTGCGTAAGTTAAGACTTAAGGCTGAACCCTTGATAGAACCCTTACAAGTAGAAATAGCCAATCATGAAATTATTCCTGTTAACCAGATTCACCCCGCCTGTGAGATAGGCATAGGGGAGCAATCTTTTAGTGTTGATCTGATTCCTTTTAAATTAGGGGAGTTTGATATAATTTTGGGAATGGACTGGCTATCTAGCAATGATGCTCAGATAGACTGTAAAGGGAAGAAAGTTAAGCTAAATATCACAGGGAAGAAAGAAGTTATATTTAGAGGAAAGAGGCAGACGCAGAAATTTTTGACTATGGCCCAGGCCAGAAGGATGCTACGAAAAGGAAATGAGGCCTACCTAGCCTATGTGGTGGACACGCAGAAGGAGGTGCCCAACTTACAAGATATTCCAGTAGTCAACGAATTTGAAGATGTATTCCCACAAGACCTTCCGGGATTACCACCCGATAGAGTGATTGAATTTGCTATTGAGTTGGCCCCAGGGACGGCGCCAGTTTCAAAAGCACCTTACCGGTTAGCCCCGTTAGAAATGAAGGAATTAGCTATCCAATTACAGGAACTCTTGGATAAGGGTATGATAAGACCCAGTGTGTCTCCGTGGGGAGCACCAGTTTTATTTGTTAAGAAGAAAGATGGGAGCATGAGGCTGTGCATCGACTATCGAGAGTTGAACAAGCTAACCATAAAGAACAGGTACCCATTACCTAGAATAGACGATCTGTTCGACCAGCTAAAGGATGCTGTTTATTTTTCAAGATCGACCTGAGAACTGGATATCACCAACTAAAGATTAAACCCAAAGATATTTCCAAGACAGCGTTCCGTACCAGATATGGGCATTATGAGTTCTTGGTAATGTCCTTTGGATTAACCAACGCCCCAGCAGCTTTCATGGATTTAATGAATAGAGTATTTAAGAAGTACTTGGACAAATGTGTGATAGTTTTTATCGATGATATTTTGATCTACTCAAGGACTGAGGCAGAACATGCAGAGCATTTGAGGATAGCTCTAGGAATACTCAGAGAGGAACAGTTATATGCCAAATTCTCGAAGTGTGAATTCTGGCGGAATGAAGTATAGTTTTTAGGACATGTGATCAATAAAGAAGGAGTATTGGTCGACCCCTCCAAGATAGAGGCAGGTCTCAAATTGGGAAAGGCCAAAAACACCCACAGAGGTAAGGAGTTTCATAGGATTGGCCAGCTACTATCGTAGATTTGTACAGGACTTTGCGAAGATCGCAGCCCCTTTGACCCGACTTACTCGTAAGACAAGAAGTTTGAATGGACAGAGAAATGCGAGAACAGTTTTCAGGAATTAAAGAAAAGGTTGATAACGGCTCCGGTGTTGGTATTGCCGGACGGAAAAGGAGACTTTTGTGATATATAGTGACGCGTCGCACAAAGGATTAGGATGTGTGCTTATGCAGCATGGTAAAGTGATTGCGTATGCGTCGAGACAATTGAAGGAATACGAGGTTAGATATCCTACTCATGACCTTGAGCTCACGGCAATAGTATTTGCCTTAAAAATTTGGAGGCACTACTTGTATGGAGAGAAGTGCGAGATTTTCACAGACCATAAGAGCCTCAAGTACATATTTACGCAGAAAGAGCTCAACATGCGCCAGAGGAGATGGTTAGAACTAATCAAGGACTATGATTGTGAGATTCTCTATCATCCAGGGAAAGCCAATGTGGTGGCTGATGCCCTTAGTAGAAAGGAAAGACTCAGAATGATAACAACTTCGGAAGAATTGATAAGGGATTTTGAGAGAATGGAAATAGAAGTAAAGGTAACCGGAACCGGAACTGAAAAGCTTTTTGAGATCTCAATGCAGCCCGAGTTATTGGAAAAGATCAGATTGTGCCAGGAGAAAATAATGAATGAAGGCAGAGAGTCAATGACTGGAGAGGAGATCCATACTGAGAAAGATGATAAAGGGATAATGAGGTACTCCTACCGGATTTGGGTTCCGAATGTTCAAGAGCTTAAAGATGAGATTTTGGATGAAAGCCATAGTTCAAGGTATTCCATTCACCCGGGAAGTACCAAGATGTATAGGGATTTGAAGGAATATTACTGGTGGCCCAACATGAAGAGGGACGTAGCAGAATGGGTAAACAAATGTTTGACTTGTCAAAGGGTAAAAGTAGAGCACCAGAGACCCAGTGGACTCTTACGACCCCTGGAGATTCCCGAATGGAAATGAGAACAGATAGCGATGGATTTTGTTGTAGGCTTGCCAAGGACGAAAGCCAATCACGATGCCATTTGGGTAATTATAGACCGACTGACAAAGTCAGCTCATTTCATTCCTATCAATGAGAGATACACAGTCGATAGACTGGTGGACATTTACCTTAAGGAAATAGTGACGCGACATGGAGTCCCAGCGTCCATTATCTCAGACCGAGACCCTAGGTTCAACTCCAGATTTTGGAGGAGCTTTCAGGAATATGCGGGGACCAAGTTAAATATGAGTACCGCGTACCATCCCCAGACGGATGGGCAGAGTGAAAGGACTATCCAGACACTAGAGGATATGTTGAGAGTATGTGCAATAGACTTTAAAGGGAGTTGGGATGATCACTTGCCGTTGATCGAGTTTTCTTATAACAATAGCTTTCATGCTAGCATCGGAATGCCGCCTTATGAGGCCCTGTACGGAAGAAGGTGTCGATCTCCCTTATACTGGGATGAAGTGGGGGAGCGGAAGATGCTCGGACCCGAAGTGGTCCAAAGGACCAAAGATATAGTGGATCTTATCAGAGGGCGACTTGTAGCAGCCCAAGACAGATAGAAGAAATATGCAGACCTAGCCCGAAAGGACAAGGAATATGAAGTCGGGGACTTAGTACTGCTAAAGGTATCCCCTTGGAAGGGATTAATGAGGTTCGGAAGGAAAGGAAAACTAAGCCCAAGATACATTGGACCTTTTGAGATATTAAGACGGATTGGAAAGTTAGCTTACGAGCTAGCCTTACCCCCTAACTTGCAACAAGTTCATAATGTGTTCCATGTGTCAATGCTAAGGAAGTATCATCGGGATGCCAGACACATAGTGGAGTACGAGCAGGTGGATATGCAGCCAGATCTAACTTACGTAGAGAAGCCAGTAAGGATTATAGATAAGAAGGAGCAGGCGCTTCGGAACAAAGTGATCAAGCTAGTCAGAGTACTATGGTAGAATCATAATGTGGAAGAATCAACTTGGGAACTAGAGAGCACAATGCTAGAAGAGTACCCCCATTTGTTTTCTGTTTGATTCCGGGGCGGAATCCTTTTAAGGAGGGGAGACTGTAATAACCCCCAAAATTTTCAACTTTTTTTGTAACCCTTGTGAATAGTGTTTTGCTGAATAAGAAAACTTTTCATGCCACACTATGTAGGGGTTCTGTTATTGATCTTCTGGGATATTATTAGTACTCTATGTGGTATATAAGTGTATGTAAAGATCGTCAGAATCCAATTTCCGAACACTTTAATTTTTCCCGGAAATCCACTAGATACGGAAAGAATTGAGTATAAGGTAGCAGGATAAAAAGGATTTAAATTAAAGGATTATAATAGAGGATCATAAAAAGGAATATAATGTATTGAGAAAGGTTAAGGGAACCTAAGTAATAAGATCCCGGGTATGATCCTTCAAACGATAAACGAAAACGAAAGTTAAGCGAACCGTATAGCAGATCAGAGGTCATTAGGCAAACAATTAGGAAGTTAATCAAAGGGATTAGAGAGAGTGATGTCACCCAACCAATGAGAAGAGGACAAGGAGGGAAAGATGACATCACAACATGACATAGGCATGACATGGGAAGGAAGGAGATGTGGTGGATTTTTAACCACACAAAATCAAGGGCAAATAGGTAATTAACTAAAACAAACACAAAACCAATCAACCAAGCCAAGCAAATCATTTTCATCAAAACACAAAAATCATTTCTCTCATTCAAGCAAAGCTTGCTCTCGGCTTTTACTATTGCAAAGGGAGGAGAAATTCAAAACTCAAAATCCAAGCCTCCTAAATTGGTAAGATAATTCCCTAATCATCCTTATGCATAGTTAGGGCTATATCATGAGTTTAAGCCATCAATTATTTCTCAATCTTCTTCATTAAATCAATGAAGAAGACAATGAATAGTGTTTTCAAGTTTTTAACTTGAAATTTTTCTTGTTTTCCTTTAAGATCCAAGCATCCCTAAGACTTCTCAAAGCTTCTTAAGGCTTCCTAGCTCCTCCCACCACTTCAAGGAAGGTATATCATCTCCAAACCCTAGATTCCTATGTTTAATAAGATGATTTTGATTATTATGGTGATATTGTAGCTTAATGTTTGTGGTTTAGAGTTTGGGTTGAAGTGGTATTGAAATGGAATGGTAAATCTTGTTGTTTTGATTAAAAGAACTTAAGTATAGTTAAAGTTAAGCTTAGGCATAAGTATAAATGTTGGAATTGAATTGATTGGGGCTGTTATGATGTGATAAGGATGGATGTTGGTTGTGTGTTTGATTTGAGGTTAAATTGTGGTTGGTTTTGAATGGTTTAAAATTGGGAAATCGCATAAACATAGCCGTCGTAACGTCCGATTTTCTTTAGACTGTTTTTGTGCATAAAATTAGGACCCGAGAACCCCCACTAGATTATGACCATTGCCATGTCTAGATAGCTCGTGTTACGAGCTTCGTTTTGATATGTAGTTCGTTCGATTCCGATGCACGGTTTAGGAGAAACGACCGTTTCAAGTAACGGCGTTTCGCGAATGAAACTTTTCCCCTCGCCTTACTTTGAAACCTTGGTTAAGGACCTTAAATGACTAATTGGGGTAAGAAACATTTATGGTAAGTGTGTTAGGCAGTTGGTAAGACCCTCGCGAAGGAATCTCCCTTAAAACTCGTAAAGGTTAAATTATTAAAAATGGTGGAGCCGAGGGTACTCGAGTGACTTAAGAGAATCAGTAAGCGCAAAACAAGCGTTAGAGTCTAAGTTAGTTAAAGTATAGATTTACAAGTGACTTTGGTTTAATTCCAACTTACTTGTTGTTTATAGGTTACCAGACTCGTCCCGAGCCTTTTATCACCCCAAGTCGCTCAGGCAAGTTTTCTATCCGTTATACTGTTGTTGTGATGTATATATGTATATGCATTATCTTGCGATAGATGCATGTTGGTAAATTAGCAAATGTTGCGATATATTGAAGCATGCTGATATGGTATATATATGCATTCCTGTTTCGTATTCTTGCCATATATATCTGTTGGTTCAATTGATAATACCTATGCTAGAGGATAACGGTAATTTGCATATACCCTTATTATAGGGACCCAAAAGGTGAAAACATTTTCTAAAACCGGGAGTCGAGGATCCTGAGTAGATTTTGTATGTACGTATATATATATATATTTATATATATATATGGTTATAGTTTTCAAAACTATTAATCGAATAAGGTTTATTCGATAACTTTATTTTATTAATTAATATTATTTCGAATATTCATCCGAGGACTTATGACTCCTTTATTTTATTATTGAATATTATTTGAATATTCATTTGAGGATGTCTGACTCCTTTATTTTATTTAATGAATATTATTTATAATATTCATTCGAGGTATTATGACTCCGCTTATTACTGAAATATATTCTTTATTTTATTAAAGAATAAGGTGTCAATAATCAAACTTATTTTCGATTATTCAAATAAAGATAGTACTTTTATATAAGTATATCTTTGGTTATTTAATATCCATTTCAAGTATAAGTTTTAATACTTCTACTTCGATTATTTTTATAAGGATTATCTTTATGAGAATATTATTTAAATAATAATATTCAGATATTTTCTAATATATCGGGGCTGGTTTACTTCATTAAATCAGCATTACTCCAAACACTCTTTAAAGTGTTTTCGAGTCTTCAAAATGATTTTTAAAAGTTAGAGAGGATCCCAAAACTCATTTTTTATATTAAGATCTTCCTTTTAAAGGGGATTTAAATACTCGCTCAAAACCTGAGGGATTCGGCTCTATGGTGTATTTTACATTCGCAACAAGGTTGTTGTTTTGAGAAAACATCTTGATTACTTGCCCATCGTTCGGGAAGTAAGTTCATCTATTTGAGTCGGCATAAGCAACATGGGCTCAGTGGGCGTCCATGAAAGTGTAAGTGGCTCAGTGGGAGTCCATCAAATGCGTAAGTGGCTGAGTGGCAGTCCAGCATAAGGTCCTATTGCGGCCAGGGTGATGACAAGTGGGGAATTCGTCCATCTACTAGTAGAAAATGTTACTTATTGGTATCTTTTCCTGATCAGCAAGATATCTGGTTTATGCCAAAATTCTTTTCCTTTCCAAAATTCATTGGATGTTTCAAACTCTGTTCATACTTTACATGACAGAGGTTTTCAGGAAATGTATAAAGAAGATGTATATGTGGATATATATATATATATATCAGAACTTAATGAAGTATATCATAACTTCATTTCCTTTAATAATATTTCAAAGATTTAATCTATTCAAATCGTGTCTTGTAGTCTCATCTATGTGATGAACTGTTGAAAGCTCATTATACTTTGAACAGTGGTAGTTCAAGTAGCTTTATAAATGATATAAGTGTAGTGAAGTATCTGGTAACTTCATCCCTTGTTTTTACTTATATCTAGTAAGTAATTATCTTACACATGATAAAAGATTCTAGTAAGTATCCATTTAGATACTGTTACGACCGGCATTTTATGTAATATTATTTGTGGATTGGGTATAATATTAAAGTCAAATGAAAATATATTCAATGATTGTACGCTAGTGTGAGTGAAAGTTTCTGCATTATAAATTTGCTTTGTGTAGTATATGATTTTTCAAAGCAAGAGTTTATTTAATTTCTTTATTTTTGATTTATAAGGAATATTATAAGCTTTGGAAAAATTTTCTTTTAAAAGGTATTTTGTTCACAAATTTTGAAAATGATTTTATAAAGTCTCTAAAAATCCAAGTTATTTTATGATATAAATTTTATAATTTTTGAACTTATATTTTATTTTATAAAAATAAATCATTATAAATTTTAGTTGTCATATTTATCAAATTACATAAGAGACCATGCATGCAAATCACCCTTCTATTCTCTCAAAGGGCAAACAAGACTTTTCCAACCCCACTAACTCATTTGATTATTACCAAATTACTACCTTAGCCTTGCCTGCAAAATGGCCTAACTTTAACCAAGGGACATTTTTGTAAGTTCTCACTTCCACTCATCATTTGTAAACTAAATAGCATAAAACAAAGAAATCAAAGTGGGAGAAGTCATTCTCATTCCACACTCCAACACCCCACAAATTTTCTCTCCTCCCCCTCCCACATTGCTCTCGGCCGAAGGCCAATTCCCCACCCCCCTTTCATTTTTCAATTCATTCTTCATCTTCCCAAGTGTAAATCTTTTACCTACATTCATCTTATATACTTTCCAAGTGTTTTGTGACTTGGAAGTTGAAGTTCCATGGATGCATGTGTAGTTCTTATGTGATCTCCAAAGAGAAACTCTTGATTCTTGTGAATTCAAGAGCTCTCTATGAGATATATTATGTATATGTGCTAACTAAGTGTTTTATGGAGATATCATGCTTTAAAATCCTTTGCATGCTACTGAAATTTCATTATATATTTATGTTTAGCCATGCATGTTAGTTTTAAGACATTAAAATGATGATCAACCATGTTTTGCATGCTACTCTTTTCGAAATCATGTAGTTATGTTTAAAATCTATAAATTCGAAATATGTGTGCTTAAAATAGATTGTTTCCATGATAAATTTCTTATTAATACTAAAAAGAAGTTATATTTCATGATTATTAAGGATGAGTATTAGGTGCAAGTCGATTTTGCAAGCATTTACAACTTTATGCCTAGCCGAAATCTTGTTATGTGCTTTCCATGAGTTGCATGTTATATATTTAGTTGCATGTTGTTGTTTTTGGGCATGGATGATCTCACCCAAGTTTATTTTGAGAATAAGGGATTTAGTTCAGTAGATTACCATGTATAAGTCTTGGTTTAAGTATTGAGTTGTTGTTAGTTGAGTTTGTCAAGTCAAAACCTTGAAAATGAGAGTTATAGTTTCTGCAGAAAAATCAGTATAGCACCCTGAGATTTAGAGTGAGTTTTGACCATGTCATTGGTGTGCACTTTGAGGCCCAAGCTACCAGAAGTTAGTATTGGGAGTATATAAAAGGTTTTAGGAGTTGGTTGGAGGCGTGCATGTCATTTGGTTAGGTGCACAAGTAGAATCACAAAATCTGTTCAGCAGGGGACAGTTTTGTTGCAACTTAGAAATAGGGAGATTTGACCATGTCATGGGTAGGCCCTCATTAGGCCCAATTGGGCCTTAGTTAGAGGGAGTGTCAGAGAAGTTTTTTCAACCATAGTTCATAGGATATGAGTTAGAACCATGTGTCACAAGTTAATTCAAGTCAGGGCATTTTCTGCCCAGAAAACAGGGGAACCTTGGACTTTTAGCTTAGGCCCAAGAAGGCCCAAGCCAGGCCCTTGCGCCACATCAAGTTTGTGAGATTCCCTTAGGTCAGGAGAGTTTTGTGTAAAAATTTTGAAGGAAAACTTGTAGTTTAAGAGTGTCTAATGTACTCAAGAAACCATAGTTATCATTCTGAAATTTGCACCAGTGAGCACTTTCACTTATCACATAGTTTTAGAACACTTAGAAGTGAGTATTAGGTCGACCACCATAGTTGTAAGATAGTATAAGGTCAGTAGAGCAAAAGGCACAAGTGAGGGTCAATAGGTTTTGGATAATTTAGGAAAGGCACATCGAGTTAGGAAGCGAAAATTAGAAGACCTTGTCTAGTTTAGCGACCAAGTGACTTAAGTTGTGAGTCGAGATCATCCAAGCCTAGTGTTGCATTATGGTATATATGGTGTTATTTGGTGTTAATATATGATATGTGAATATGTGGATATGTGTGTGCAATTATAATTTAAAGGAGAATATAAATTAAGTGCATATAGGCCTAAGTGCCATCCGTGTTTAATTTCGAGTTGTAAATAGGTTAAGTTGGTGAGAATATATTATAATGAGGATTATTATTATTTATGTAGGATCTCGAGACGAGGGAAAACTTGCCATAAAAGTCGAGTGAATCTCCAGTTGTTGCTCCTACCAGTCAGACCAGACCAGCCTATCTCAAGGCAAGTGATTCAACTTGACCTTCGTATTTACTACAAATAGTTCTTATATATTGATGTAATTATCCTGAGTCATTTTGATATATTTAAATCAAGCGTATCTTTTGTTTATCTTTGAGTTACATAGAGATGCCATGAACCCTCGAGTACGTATTGCAAGTAGTTCAAAAGTCTTTCATGATAGTTTAATGCCATGATAAAATGAAGAGTTGATATATTACTTGATGGATCCTCTTGATTAACATGTTGATGTTTCCTAAGTATTAATATCTCATCCTGATACTTGAACCCCTATAGAACCTTACTTTGAATTCTGATAGTCAGATACTTACCAGCTTGATTCCTCATTGATTGATACCCTCTTTCTTATCCTAAAGCTTGACAATTCTGATATGTCCTGAGTTAAAGATCATTCTTCATACCTTAACACCCTTAGTATTCATGAAGCTTACCTTCTTGATGATCCAACACTTGAACCTTGATGAGAAACCATTGCTTTGAGCCCAAATTGGCATTACCCTTCATATTATCCATTAGCCTCACTAAATCCTCTTGTCCAAATCTTTGATATATGAAAACCATTCAATTACTTGAATAGAGAATAGTTTTGTGAATCATGGCTCTGATATTCAGTACCTTGTTTCCCGTGTTTCGAGTTGATCTATAATTCCTTAATAAAAATGTTTACTGTTAAAAGAGATTTTGTTACAATTCGGCATCAGCTTTTGAAATAAATAAAATGTGGGTTTTCAGTCCCAAAGGGGGATAAATGTTTTCTTTGAATGGTGGATCTGGACTGAGACGCGAGTCCTTTCCACACTTATATTAGGCTTAAAAGTTGCCTAGGGATTCCCATTAATGTTTTAGAACCCAGCGAGGTTCGGGATTACTTCGCGGCTGATCACCGGCTGTAATCCGTAGCGTCATAAAATGATTTTGATTAAGACATGATTTTAAAATTGTTTTGATGAAAGCAAAATGATGTCATCTCACATAGTTTTTATCTCTCGTTACCTTTGGTTATGACTTTCCATTGTCATTCTTAAAAGTATATCTCAATTTATATTTTATGTCATACTGTTAGCACTTGTTGAGCATTTGGCTCACTTCTTGCTTTACCCTGATATTACAGCTAGCAGCTATGGTTAGATTCAAGCAGACTGCCCGTAAGACCTGTGATGCTGATGCTTATGTTCGAGCTCAGGTAGAATAAGTAATAATAGTTGTGTGAGGACTCGGTATTTGTAATCAGATGTAATAGTTGGTAGTGTTGGGCTGTTCCAAACCCTAAACTGTAAGATCTTAGATTTTGGTTGTGTATTCTTCATTAAAAAGATGTAATAGCTATATTTATTTTGCTGTTTAAGTTGGGGGTGTGACAGATACTTATATTATTGTTATCACTATATATTATCTTGCGAGCTGTAAGGCTCACTCTTGCTTTATTTCTTCATCACACAACAACAGTTAGGAAAGATGGCCAGACTCCAGCAGACCCAGCACAAGCGCGTGGGAAGCGTCCCGCGTCTTCCCGATGATGTTGTAGCTGCTATAGCTGCAGAGGTAGATCTATTGGTAGACCAGGCACTCTACTTTTGAGAATCAAATTATGTATAATTATAACTTGTGGCAGATAATGGCAATTAACTGTAAATTATCAAGTAATCATTTTGGGTTGTAATAACTTTTAAATTGTGGATTCAAAGACTTGTACTTATTTCAATTTCATCTCTGAGACTATAACGGGTTGTGGTGTGTGTTAGTGTGGGGTCACAGCATAAGGTTATTTATTATTAATTAAGTGAAGTGATATTGTGGAAAGAAAGACCGTGATGACCCGGATCCCCGACCCCGGATCTGGGGGTGTTACACAAGATCTCTTCTTTCTTCAAGGACTCAGTTAATTCATCCTTAGCAATTTTACACTCAATTCTCAATTTTTCAAATATAATGAACTGAGACTCTAGCACATAATTCCTCTCACTTAAAAACAAATTGTTTTCTTTGATTTTAGCATTTTCCTTCGTAAGAGACTTAAGTGTAACACGTAAATGATATAATTCTGTAGACATGTCATTTATTGCATCATTATACTCAGCTTTAGATAAATGTGCAAGGTTAGTGGTGATTACCTAGTTACTTGAAGAACTTGTCTCTGTTTCATCAGACTTGGCCATTAGGGCTAGATTGACATAGGTGACATCCTCATGCTCATCCAGACCATCTGCCGCCCAGTCATTTTCTTGTGTAATAAAAGCCCTTTCCTTTTGTTTGAGCAACTCAAAGTATTTCTGTTTATAATCCACAGGCTCAAACTTCTTTTTGCTGGAATCTGACTTTCTACACTCACTGGCAAAGTGCCCTGCTAAGCCACATTTGAAATATTTGAATTTTGATTTATCCACCATGTTTCTATTTGGCTTAGCTGCTCCAAAGTTCTTTTTGAACTTGAGCTTGAAAAATCTTCTGGAAAGAAATGCTAGATGTTCATTAATATCTTCCATGTCATCTTGGCTCATAGAATCTTCATTTTCTGCTACCAGCCCTTATTTTCACAGACCTTTGAAGTTGATTCAATAGCTTCCATCTTCATCTCCTTTTCTTTCTCTAACTCAGCAACTAGTGCAATGGATCCTCCTTTCTTCTTTCCTCTCTCCATCCTCTCATCTTGCTCTATTTCAAGCTCATAAGTTTTCAGGATGCCATACAGTCTCTCCAAATTAAACTCCTTGTAATCTTGAGAGTTTCTCAATGAGACTGTCATAGGTTTCCACTCCTTTGGAAGAGATCTAAGGAACTTAAGATTGGAGTACTTTTGTCTGATAGACTCTTCCATGCAACTTCAGAGCATTTAGTAGTTTTTGAAATCTACTAAAAATGTCAGTGAGAGACTCACTATCTTCACTATGAAAGTGCTCATATTGCTGAATTAGCAGCTACATCTTATTTTCCCTTACTTGCTCAGTGCCATCACAGATAATCTGTATAGTATCCCAAACTTCCTTGGTAGTTTTGCAATTGATGATGTTGTCAAACATGTCACCATCAACTCCATTGAACAGGATACCATGGAATTCTTGAACCTTTTTCACAAATTATAAAATGTTCTAACTTAATAATATATAAGTGTTTGATTTGCAAAGTGCGGAATAAGAAGTTAGTAAAATCAAAACACAAGTAATTAAAAACACAAGTCTTTAAAAACTTTCTGGTGGATTTGAATGTATCCACCAGAGATATATATTATATCAAGAGAACTTTGTTTAGCAAGATTTTCTCACAGCTGCTTACAAATATGAACAACTAAGTTTACAGAGAAATGCTAAGAATACAGCTTACAAATGTTTCTCTGAGAATTTTCTTGCTTAGTGTTCTTGTTGTTCTATTTGCTACTTCTTGGTTTATATATCACCAAGATTACAAAGTAATAAGACAAGATAATAAAACAAAACCTATCAAGTCTAATACTATGCTATTTCATTACTCTATTCCAACATCTTTGAATATTTTTAAAATAACATGGAAATGATAATGCTTCGTTGTTCTCTAAAACCTAGTTGAATAGGCTTCCACATTCCTTTTGCATACACTCGACGCATGTGACTGTGTTGTCACTGTCAACTGATGTTTGAATTGATTATCCGTCGAGTACATGATCATCGGTCGGGTTGCCTTGTTGATCATCCGTCGAGTGGCATTGTTGTTTATCTGTCGGGTAGCTATCTGGCACTTAACTTCATTTCATTTATGCAGAATTACAAGATATCATCTATGTACAATTAATCAACCTATTCTGCATATCTAATTAAAGTCAACATGACTTGAGTGCTACTACAGAAACTAAACAAGGTGTATGCAGAAATGTGCTACAGACTCATTATTACACAAGCTACTCACTCGATGAATAATTGATCATCATCCGTCGGGACTATATTGAGTCATCCGTCGGGACTATATTCCTTATACATCGAGTGCTACATTTTTCACTCAGTAAAATCTACTAAGGTGTTTTGTTAATGAAATCATCAAGTTCACAATAAATTCACAACAAGCCTGTTTGAAGGTTTTAGAGAACGAAGAAGCAATTCCATTTTCATGCTAAACAGATGATATTCAAAGTTGCTGGAAAGAGAGGTGTAGCAGCATGAAGTTAGACTAGATACAGTTTGTCTTATTCTCTTGTCTTACTGTCATGTAACTTGGTGATATATATAAACCAAGGGTAACAAGTTGAATAGCATTGATTCAATCCAAGTAAGCAAGAAAAACTAGATAAATAGATAAAGAAAAATCTGTAAAGAATTTCTCTGTAGTTCTTGTTGTTCAACTTGTAAGCAGCTGTGTACTATTTGTATCACAGAGTTCTCTACTTAATATATATCTCTGGTTGGAAAGTTCAATCCACCAGAAAGTTTTTAAATACTTGTATTTAATTACTTTGTGATTTGATTTATGTTATATTCTTATTCTGCACCATTGCAAATCAAACACAGTTATTTATTTGTAGAAGAATTATTCTTAAAATTCAAAAAGAAGCCATAATTACATTCAACCCCCCTTCTGTAATTCTTGTTTAGATTGTCTGGGAATAATAGTTGGTATCAGAACAAGCTCTTGAAGAACAAAGAGTTTAAAGATCACAACAACTAACAAGATGAATAGAAAAGATATTGGAGTAAAGATTCCATTTCTGGACAAAGACAACTATCACCATTGGAAGGTGAAGATGCACCTGCATCTCCTATCTCAAGATGAAGCATATGTGGACTGCATTGAGAAAGGTCCACATGTCCCTATGAGAGCTACTACAGGAAATGAAGCATTAGTTCCAAAGCCACAAGCAGAATGGTCTGATCCATAAAAAGAACAAGTTCAAAAGGATAAAAAGGCCATGAACATTCTGTTTAATGGTGTTGACAGTGACATGTTTGACAACATCATAAATTGCAAAAATGCTAAGGATGTATGGGATACAATTCATGTTATATGTGATGGAACTGAGCAAGTAAGGGAAAACAAAATGTAACTCTTGATTCAACAATATGAGCATTTCCATTGTGAAGAAGGTGAGTCACTCACTGACATTTTCAATAGATTCCAAAAACTACTGAATGCTCTAAAACTGCATGGAAGGGTCTATCAAACAAAAGACTTAAACCTTAAATTCCTTAGATTTTTGCCAAAGGAATGGAAGCCTATGACAGTCTCATTGAGAAATTCTCAAGATTACAAGGAGTTCACCTTGGATAGACTGTATGGTATCCTAAAAACCTATGAGCTTAAAATAGAGCAAGATGAGAAAATGGAGAAAGGAAGAAAGAAGGGAGGGTCCATTGCATTAGTTGTTGAGCAAGAAAATGAGAAGGAGATAAAGGTTGAAGCTGTTGATTCTGCACCAAACCCTAGAGCTTGTGAAGGCAAAGGTAAAGGGATAGTAGTTGAACATGAAGATCATCTTAGTCAAGATGACATAAATGAGCATCTTGCTTTTCTATCCAGGAGATTTGCCAAGCTTAAATTCAAGAAAAATTTTGGAGTAGCTAAGTCAAACAGAAACATGGTTGATAAGTCTAAATTCAAGTGTTTCAAGTGTGGCTTGGCAAGTCATTTTTCTAGTGAGTGTAGAATGCCTGATTCTGGTAAAAAGAAGTCTGAGCCTGTTGATTATAAGCAGAAATACTTTGAGTTGCTCAATCAAAAGGAAAGGTCTTTCATTACACAAGAAAATGACTGGGCTGCAGATGGATTGGAAGAGGATGAAGATACAAGTTATGTCAATCTAGCACTTATGGACAAATCATATGAAACAGAAACAAGTTCATCAAAAAATCAGGTAATCACTACCAACCTAGCTCATTTATCCAAAGCTGGGTGTAATGATGCCATAAATAACATGTCTACTGAATTATATCACCTGCGTGTTACACTCAAGTCTCTCACTAAAGAAAATAATAAAATTAAAGAGAATAATGTGTTTATAAGTGAAAGAAACAATGTGTTAGAAACTCAATTTGTTGAGTTTGAAAAATTGAAAATAGAATGCAAGATTGCTAAGGATGAACTAATTGAATCCTTAAAGAAGGAGGAGATTTTAAGAAAGCAACTTGAACGAGAATAGGAAGTAATTAAGGCATGAAAATCATCTAGAGATTTCCATGCTCAAATTACTAAAGTTCAAAGTACAGAATCTTTTTGTGATGCATCCTGGAAAAAGAACAAGGAGAAGCTTGATTCCAATCTTGTTGAAGGACTTTCAGCGGATGTGGATTCGATGGATGATGAAAATTATCCGTCGAATAATCAAAAGGATTATCCGTCGAAAGACAATGAGCCACATCCGTTGAGTGCAAGTAAACCATTTAGCAAAGCTAAGCTAGCCAAATTAAATGAAAAATATGGATTAGTTTCTAAAAACTTTGTTTCAGGAGAAACAAGTCAAGTGAAACAGAACAAAAGAGTTAATGTAGGTCATCTGTCCATCAAGCAATTGAATGAAAGGTTGGAGAAAATTGAAGTCAAAGCAGAGTCAAAAAGGAAAAACAATAAAAATGGGAAAGTAGGAATTAACAAACATAGAAACTACAAACCTGATAAATATGCACCAAGAAAAATCTGTGTTACGTGTGGTAGTGTTAATCACCTGTGTTAATTGCAAACTTGCTATGCCTGCTCCCATGTCTGTACCGTCTTCATTTCCCAGCATGCCTACAATGCCTGTAAATGTTATGCATGCACACAATTTGAATGCATAGTATGCTAACATGCCATTTGCACAAAATCCATATTATGATGTATTTAATATGCCACAAATGCCATTTAGCATGCCTTACTGGAATAACATGTTTGCACAGAATATGCCTTTCCATGTTAATCAAGCTGTGCATGATAATTCTGCAATGATGAATGGCTTTAAGGGTTCTACTCAATTGACCAAGGATAAACTTCAAGTACCTAAGTCAAATGAAGACAAACCCAAGAAACCTAAGAAAAAGGCTAACAAAACAGGACCCAGGGAAACTTGGGTACCAAAATCAACTTGATTTGATTTTGTTGTGTGCAGGGAAATAAAAAGAATCTTTGGTATTTGGATAGTGGGTGCTCAAGGCACATGACTAGAGATTCTACCCTGCTCACTGAATTCAAGGAAAGAGTTGGCCCAAGTATCACTTTTGGAGATGACAGCAAGGGTTATACTGTGGGATATGGCTTGATTTCAAAAGATAATTTCATCATTGAAGAGGTTGCCCTAGTGGATGGACTCAAGAATAATTTGTTGAGTATCATCCATCTTTGTGACAAGGGCAACCCAGTAACATTCAATTTTGAAGCCTGTGTTGTGACCAATAAGAGAAGCAACAAAGTGGTTCTCACTGGAGTGAGAAAAGAAAATGTGTACTTTGCTGATTTTAACTCATCAAATGCAGAATCTGTCACTTGTCTATTTTGCAAGGCAAGTCAAGATGAAAGTTGGCTATGGCATAAGAAGCTGTCCCACCTTAACTTTAAGACCATGAATGAGTTGGTTAGGAAAGATTTGGTAAGACGTATCCCTCAAGTGGAATTCTCAAAGGATGGACTATGTGATGCCTGTCATAAAGTGTTTTGTTATCATCAAGTTTCTCTTAATTTATGGCTACAATTTTAGTAAGCATAAATTGGGGGAGTTTGTTAGGAATATGTTGTGTACTTGATGATAACTTGAACAAAACACTTAGTAGATTTTAGTTAGGTGATTTTGTAGCTTTCAACGAATGATCATTTTCAACATCCGTTGAAAGAGTAGCTTATGTAACAATAAGACTAGTAGCACATTTTTGCATACTTGGATAGCTTAGTGAACTAGATGTTGTAGATTGTCCAAGTTATGTTAACTACTAGATTGATATGCAAGATAGGATGGTTAATTGTAAATATTAGATGCCTTATAATCTTGTGTAAATGAAGTAGAGTTAATTATCAAGAAGACAGTCTCAACGGATGATTTACAAAGCTTCAACGGATGATCAACATAAGTCTCAATGGATGATCAACTTGAGTTTCAACGGATGATCAGACAAAGTTCCAACGAATGATCAATCTAAGTTCCAACGGATGTTCAAATTCAAATGAGCAGTTCATAGTGACTTGACAGTCGCATGCGTTGGTTGTATGCAAATGGAATGTGGCAGAATGTTTGAAGGTTTTAGAGAACAAAGAAGCATTTCCATTTCTATGCTAAACAGATGATATTCAAAGTTGCTGGAAAGAGAAGTGTAGCAATATGAAGTTAGACTAGATACAGTTTATCTTATTCTCTTGTCTTACTATCATGTAACTTGGTGATATATATAAACCAAGGGTAGCAAGTTGAATAGCATTGATTCAATCCAAGTAAGAAAGAAAAACTAGGGAAATAGATAACGCAAAATCTGTAAAGAATTTCTCTGTAGTTCTTGTTGTTCAACTTGTAAGCAGCTGTGTACTATTTGTATCACAGAGTTCTCTACTTAATATATATCTCTGGTGGAAAAGTTCAATCCACCAGAAAGTTTTTAAATACTTGTATTTAATTGATTTGTGATATGATTTCTGTTATATTCTTATTCCGCACCATTGCAAATCAAACACAGTTATTTATTTGTAGAAGAATTATTCTTAAAATTCAAAAAGAATCTATAATTATATTCAACCCCCTTCTGTAATTCTTGTTTAGATTGTTTGGAAATAACAAGAAGTATTATCCTAAGTATATGCAGAATCAAATGGAGTTAAAATTTCTGGAATTGAAGTAAGGAAGTATTTTTATTTTAGAATATGAGAAGAAGTTTACGGAGTTATGGAGATTTGTGACAAAATATGTGAATATCGAGGAAGAGAAGGCCAAGAGATTTCAACAAGGCCTTGAGTATCGGATTCGAGATAAGGTGTCGATGTTTGAGGTTAATACTTATGCAAGAGTAGTGGAGAAAGCAGCTTTGATTGAGAGCAATGGAATGCAATCCAAGAAGGATAGAGATAACAAGAGGAAGAAGGTGTATTTTCGCGGAGATAAATCAGGATCCGGGAATCCTCAAGATAGGGATGTGAAGAGAATGGAGTTCCATAAGAATGGAAATTCTCAAAGGAAAGGAGAGATAAATAGAAGACATGATAATCAAGGGAGTTATCAGCAAAATCAGGGCCAAGCAAGAGAGAGTAGACCACCAAGGGTTGAATGTAAGTATTGTGGGAAGAAGCATCCAGAAGTCTGCAATAAGATAATATTGTGTAATTCTTATTTAGATTGTTTGGAAATAACAAGAAGTATTATCCTAAGTATATGCAGAATCAAATGGAGTTAAAATTTCTGGAATTGAAGTAAGGAAGTATTTTTATTTTAGAATATGAGAAGAAGTTTACGGAGTTATGGAGATTTGTGACAAAATATGTGAATATCGAGGAAGAGAAGGCCAAGAGATTTCAACAAGGCCTTGAGTATCGGATTCGAGATAAGGTGTCGATGTTTGAGGTTAATACTTATGCAAGAGTAGTGGAGAAAGCAGCTTTGATTGAGAGAAATGGAATGCAATCCAAGAAGGATAGAGATAACAAGAGGAAGAAGGTGTATTTTCGCGGAGATAAATCAGGATCCGGGAATCCTCAAGATAGGGATGTGAAGAGAATGGAGTTCCATAAGAATGGAAATTCTCAAAGGAAAGGAGAGATAAATAGAAGACATGATAATCAAGGGAGTTATCAGCAAAATCAGGGCCAAGCAAGAGAGAGTAGACCACCAAGGGTTGAATGTAAGCATTGTGGGAAGAAGCATCCAGAAGTCTGCAATAAGATAATATGACATGTTATCGGTGCAACCAGAAGGGCCATTTGGCTAATGAATGTAAAGCTCAGAAGCCGGGAGTTACATGTTTCAAGTGTGAAAAGTTTGGACGCGTTGTTAGAGAATGCAAGTTGCCAGGACCAATCGGGAGTATGAAGAGTGTAGCAACCACCAATTCAACTGTATTAGCCGAGGTATTGGCTTTACCTCCACCATCTGAAACGGCTCCACAAGCATCAGCAAGGACTTTTGACTTGAAAATAAAGGATGCAGTTCAAAATTCAGAAGTGATATCAGATAAACATTTGGTGAATAATATTGAAGCTAAGGTATTAATTGATTTAGGAGCTACAAGGTCTTTTATATCTGAAACTTTTGTCGATAGACTAAGATGTGATAGAATGTCTATGAGTGAAGTAATGAATATGGTAATTGCTAATCAGGAGAAGGTACATGTAAGTCAATATTGCCCTCGGTGTGAGATTGATATCTTCGGGCATAAGTTCCCAGTTGACTTTATACTCTTTAAGTTAGGGGAATTTCATATAATATTATGAATGGATTGGTTAGGAAATAATAATGCTCAAATAGACCGTAGATCCAAAAAGGTTTATTTAAGAGTTGAAAATGGAGAGAAGGTGATATTTAGAGGTCAGAGGCAAGGATAAATGTTTCTTACAGTTGTCCAAGTTAATAAGTTACTTAGGAAAGGTTGTGAAGCATTTTTAGCGTATGTAGTGGGTACAAATAAAGAAGTTTCTAGCATTGAAGAAATCTCAATAGTAAGGAGTTTTCGGACGTGTTTCCAGAAGAGTTACCAGGAGTACCGCCAGATTGACAAATTGAGTTCGAGATCAACCTTGCTACAAGCACAGATTCAGTTTCGAAGGCACCATATAGGGTGGCACCAGCAGGATTGTGAAATAGTTGGCAAGTCAGTTACATGAATTACTGGACAAAAGAATAATAAGGCCAAGTATATCATCGTGGGGATTGCCAGTTCTATTTGTGAAGAAAAAGGATGGAAACATGAGATTATGTATAGATTATCGGGAATTAAATAAGATGACGATTAAGAACCGATACCCGTTACCAAGGATAGATGATCTATTTGACTAATTGAAAGGATCCAAGTGTTTTTCAAAGATTTACTTGAGATCAGGGTACCATCAGTTGAAGATCAAATCAGAAGATATCCTGAAGACGGAATATAGAACAAGATACGAACACTATGAGTTTTTAGTAATGCCTTTTGGATTAACAAATGCCCTTTGCCGCTTTTATGGATTTAATGAATCAAGTTTTCAAGGAATAGTTGGACAAGTTCATTGTGGTATTCATTGATGACATTATAATATATTCCAAGTCGGAAGAAGAGCATGAATAAAAATTATGGATAGCATTGGAAACTCTCAGACATGAGAAGTTATATGCAAAATTCCAAAGTGTGAATTCTGGTTAAAAGAGGTTCAATTTTTAGGGCATATAATTGGGAGTGAAGGAATTAGGCTAGATCCCACAAAGATTGAAGTGATTATGAGTTAGGAAAGACCAAGGACGCCTATGGAAGTGAAAAGTTTTCAAGGATTAGCCGAGTATTACAGAAGATTTGTAAAGGATTACTCAAAGATCGCCACACCACTGACTAAGATGACAAGGAAGAATCAGAAGTTTAAATGGAATGCATAATATAAATGAATTTTTCAAGAGTTGAATCAGAAGTTAGTTATAGCCCCGGTGTTAGTACTACCAGATGATAAAGGAGATTTTGTGATATATAGTGATGCTTCACATGAATGATTGGGTTGTGTGCTAATACAACACAACAAGGTGATTGCATATGCATCAAGAAAACTTAAACCTCATGAATTGAAGTATCTTACTCATGATTTGGAATTAGCAGTAATTTTATTTGCACTCCAGATATGGAGACATTATTTATATGGAGAAAGATGCGAAATTTACACAGATTATAAGAGCCTGAAGTATATCTTTACCCAGAAGGAACTCAACATGAGGCAACAGAGATGGTTAAAGTTGATTAAGGATTAAGATTGCTCAATACATTATCATCTGGGAAAAGCAAACATGGTAGTTGATGCCTTGAGTAGAAAAGGGAAGATGAATATGATAACAATGTCAAAAAAATTGTTTAAGGAGATTATAAAATTTCAATTGGAACTTTGTGTTTGCGGAGGAATGGAAGAGATGTTTCATGCTATTACTTTTCAGCCAGAATTATTGGAGAAGATAAGGAAATGTTAAGAAGAAGTTTTAAATTAGGAGAATTATCAAATGACATGAGAAGAAATATGCACACAAAACGATGACCAAGGTGTATTAAGGTTTTCATCAAGAATCTGGATTCCTCAAGTGACCAAACTAAAGAATGAGATATTACAAGAGGTACACAACTCGAGATTTTTAATTCATCTAGGAAGCATAAAGATGTACCAGGATTTGAAGAAGAAATTTTTGTGACGAAGTATGAAAAGAAAAATTACAAAATGGGTCACCAAGTGTTACACTTGTCAAAGGGCGAAAGCGGAACATCAGAGGCCGAGCGGTTTGATTCAGCCTTTAAAGATTCCAGAATGGAAGTGGGAAATATTTCCATGGATTTCATAGTAGGATTGCCTCGAATAAGATCTGACACGATGCTATATGGGTTATAGTTGATCGCCTTACAAAGTCAGCGCATTTTCTCTCAATCAGTGAGAAGTCTTTGTTGGATAAGTTGGTTCAGTTATACGTGTGCGAAATTGTTTTACATCACGGCGTACCTGTATCAATAGTTTCGGATTGCAACCCCCAATTTAACTTGAGATTTTGGAGATAATTTCAAGAAAGTCTTGGCACAAAGCTAAATATGAGCACGACGTATCATCCACAAACGGACGGTCAAAGCGAGTGGACTATTCAAATAACATGATGCATAGTTGTGCAATCGATTTCGCAGGAATTTGGGACGATCATCTACCACTTATAAAATTTTCTTACAATAATAGTTATCACTCTAGTATTGGAATCCGCCATAAGAAGCTCTATATGGAAGGAAATGCAGATCGTCAACAAGTTGGGACGAAGTTGGAAAATGAAAGATTCTCGGCCCTGAATTGGTTCAACAGATGAAGGAGGCGGTCAACTTGATCCATAAAAGACTGATTGCTGCTAAAGACAGGCAAAGAAAGTCCGCAAACCCTGCTTGAAAAGATGTGAATTTCCATGTAGGCGAAGCGGTATTGCTGAAAGTATCACCATGGAAAGGATTGACCAGATTTGGGAAGAAAGGAAAATTAGCACCGCGATATATCGGCCCCTTTGAAATTTTGTGTCATGTGGGGAAGTTGCTTATGAGCTAGCTTTGCCGCCACAATATCAGCATGTTATAACGTATTTTGTAACGCCCCAAAATCCGGGGTCAGAGGATTTGGCCGTCACGAAGAAACCTTAATCCAAATTAACCTGTTTAATCAATAAACAAATGCCAACAGTTGAAATATAACACCTGTGACCCCCAAACTATACCAAGATCTTTTTAGGTTACAGTTCTAGAAATAATATATCCAAATTTCACAAATAAATTTTTCCTTTCTTTTAAAACCTCTTTTCAACAATTCACAATCTCAAAACTTAACCCGCTAGTATAACTTCAAAAAGAAGTATACTAGACCCAATTATACAATAACACAACTATAATATATAAACAACTTAACACAATAGAACTTATACTAGTCCGCAAACCCTGGACCAACCACCTTCCAAAAGCTTCTTCTTTGCTTTCTCGAATTACGCGGCTAAACAGCGCAAGCTAATCCTCATAGGAAGGTTAAACTTAAAAATAAGCAAGTATGAGCGAAAGAAATGCTCAGCAAGTTCAGTATAACATATATATGGTCTTTTGATATAAATACCCATATCTGCAAAAAAGCATAACACTAAAAAAATCATAATTGCTGAACTAGAAATTTGTTAGGGAATCACATAATTGGTTCCTCAACTGTATTAAAAAATCTTTTGATATTTTTTAGCAAAAATGCTTCAACAATACTTTGAATCTCGATGAGAATAAAACTCGTAAAATGGTGTTTATGAGAATATCGTAAACAACAATATGAAACAGTGATTATGAACTGAATCATAAACTTTATTCAAAATCTCACTCTTGATATTAATACTCATTTTGATGTCAACTTCAAATTATATATTAATACTAACTTTGATGCTCACAACATTCCATATTGAAGTCAACATCAATCATATATATTAATACAACATTTGATATTTAACAGCAATTTAAATATCAACATCAATTTTTTTGATGTAAACCATGCAATGACAATTTATGATAAATCATATATTTTATGGTTATCAATAACATGATATGTACGGGAATAAAAGATATCACAAGCTATAATAAGCTTAACGATTAAACGATAAGTTTTTAGATTGGAATCACTATATCCGACGAACGTATGATTACATACTGATCAGTCATTGTAATAGTACTGGATCATGATTCATAGAATTCATGTCCCACAATATAAGTACTCAAACAAAAGCTACATATCGGCCACTACCAGTATGTATTTAAACAAAAAGGCAACTCGAAGGCCTAGGATAAAATTGTATTAAACATATTTTAGGTAATACAAAGCCCATTGTTGGACCGTCCACCCTGGTCACTTAAGCACCATCTAATCAAAATATATTTCATAAAGGAATCGAATCAATCTATATCCTTTCATAATCAACTCCCCATTTCTCATGGTCCGGAGTAATCTCAACAACTGATGGCGAGATAACTAGTAGGATTAGTTATTCGCTAAATATCAATATCAAGTTCCACTGTGTAAAGTGAAATGGGATAACATAGTTATTAACTATCTATCAGAAATTGAATTATGTTCTAGCAGAACAATTGCTAGAATAACATGATTTCAATCATCCAATGATTATATGTATATGCAATTTCTTCCAAAAATCTTTATAAAATAATATAAACTTCGGAGTATGTAAACATTTATAAATCTAAGCAGTTTGATATGTACAACATTGAACTATTCTGGAATTAGAATAGGTCAGGAATACTTGCCTTTGATTTTTAGCAGTTAATCACACTCGCAACAACACAATTATCTCATTCTGACATTTTATGACATCGCCATCTTTCTATTTTAACAATTCACTGACATGTTGCTCCTGCGATGGCTAGAAGCCTGATATGCATTACTGTTCCACTGTATACTTGATCCATTCTGTATGGTCCTGATCATCTCGAATGATCCATATCTATAATTAAAAGACAACAATTTAATAGTCTACACGATAATTGCTCGACGAACTGCACATCCAAACTCTATCGTCTACCCATACGATAGCCCGCACATAATTACAATAGACAAACACAAGAATCTTGACCCACGCACACACATAATTCACATATCCTATAAACACATAATTCAAGTATCACATAATTCAGATCATCACAACATTCGAATCGGTATGTTTAAAACTGAAATTGAGTCAAAATATGACTTTTTCGATAAATACACGACTCATAATTGACTTGCAAAACAAGAGATTTTTTGAAACAAAATAATTTGTGTCTCGAAACTATTTTTAATGGAAGCAAAATATTTTTTGAGTCTAGACGCGTTCGTTTCGTATTAAACGAATAAACAATCTATTTTCTATGAAGAAAATTAAAAAATTCAACTAATAATAATAATTGAATATTAAATACCTTTATATAATTTTAAAAGCTCAAAAGAATTGTAGAATATTATATGGCTTAATTAAAAATATTTTATTTCATTTAACTATTTATAAATAAAATAAAGGGCTTTTTTGAAAAATACCCAAGTCTAAAAACATTTTTGCAAAAATACTGTCACTTTTTCAAAAATTTTGCAAAAATACTTTTTAATTTGCAAAAATACTATTTTTCAAAAATATTTGCAAAAATACGATTTTTTGGCAACTGAAATCAACTGCATGCAACCTTTGACTAGTTTCTGCAACTAAATGCAACCTCAAATCAACCAAAAAAACTTTATTCAACTAGTTGCATATCTGGTTTATTTTGGTTGATTTTGATTTATTCCGTATATTTGCAAAAAAATTCAGAAGATAGTAAAATCGCAAAAAAAATTAGAAAAGTTAGTATTTTTGGTAAATTCTCTATAATAAACCGATTAAATGAATTAATCGATCAATTAATTGGATAAATAACTAATAAAAATAAATTATAAAAATTAAATCAAATTTGAATTTTTGAAAATAATAAAAAAAATAATTTTTTGGATTTAAAAATAATATAGTCAATTATTAAAAATTGTAAACCAAATTAAATTTTGAAGTTAAAATCAATTTTAGAATTAAAATTGAATTTTGAATTTGTTTTTAAATTAAAATCTGCACAAACAGGAACTTAGGGATAGCAGGAAGAGAAAATGGATCAAAGGGTGGAAGAATAGGCGACCGAAAATAAAAACACGGCCGGAGTTCTTGAAGAACACCCCGGTGAGCTTCGAACTTTCAGTCGAGCTCCGGCAGGCACTTTATAGGGTCAAAAACATGTTGTTCGATCCAGCTTTTAGCCTAATCTACTTAGAATCATCTGTGAAATCCATTATCAACTACAATCATCACAACCGATCACAGACTTCAAAAATCCGACAACAATTCGGTCAAAATCGGCGGCAAAAACTCGAAATTCACAGAAACATAACCAAAATCAACGTTCTATACACGAAAATGATCTTGGGAACATTTACAATCTATTTCTATGATCGTAGCCATCAATCAAAATATACGCAATCCAAAATATCAAAATTAAAAATGAATAAAATACCAAAACTCGACTTATGAAATCCCGAACTACAACAACTAAAATCATATAATTTGATTCTTAGGATCAAGTTAAATCTTAATATAGCATCATAAACAATCGAAAATCATCATAACTCAGAAACCCAAATCAAGAACAACGACGAAAAATCAAAATTTTGCAATAATCGACCTTTGATTAAGATGTTTATTTTAACAGGAAGAGGATCGAAAGGGCTTCAAATCGGTTATTTAAGCTTCGAGAACGGATCAGAAACGCTCTCAAAATCATAGATACAGGATGAAGAACAAATTGAAACCCACAAGCTTATCTGATTTTGTTTTGTTATTATCTATAAAATTTCTGATTTTTATAAAAATATTAATCAGATATTTAGGCTATTTATACTGATAGGAAATAATACCCGCTAAATTACAAATCGATATTGAAATCTCGCAATTTACAATAACTAGCCCGAAAATAATAATTCATGGGGAATAATTTCAAAAATATTATTTTTAAATAAATGTAAAATATATACCAAAATTTCTCAAAATTATGAATATTCCAAAAATACGAAAATATAAAATATTCGAAAGATTTTAATTTTATAAAAATAAAAGCATGATTTTTGTTGGCTTTGACGTCCCGGTAGGGGTCTGGTCCGATAATTTTTACAAAACTGAAATCCTTTATAAATTACCAATAAACCCCGAAAACACATATAATGTATGTAAATGCATGCACAAAACAGGTATTACGTAATAAACGTACTTTGACACGCGTCTAAATTGCGTATAATTTCATACAAATACGTTTTAAAACACGTAACGAGTATCTGAAAAATACTCTGGTCCTTACTGTGGCACCCTCCAAATCCGGGTCAGAAGTTTGGGGTCCACACACACACCTTATTTATAACCTGCTTATAACAATAATAAAGATAATAATAATATGCAGTGACCCTACTTACCAACTACCACAGATTGCTATAGGTTAAAGTATGCACACAAGCCACACATACACACTTATATTACAGACACCCAGATCCCAACTATTTAAACTTAAAATTGAATATTAAACATTATTACAAACTACACAAACTTAAACTATTCCAAAAGCCGTTAGCTAGCTTATTCCGATCAACCTGGAATCCTAGCTCTTGCACTGGATTGGGGATCCTCACTACCAACCGGTTCCTTCTTAACTGGAAAATAGTACAAACAAAATCGCACAAATGAGCTAACTAGCTCAGCAATTCACATTGACAATACTGAGAATAAATAATGATCAAGTGAAATGAGTTAAGGTATCAAGTGAACAACGAATACTGATTTAGAATTGGATATTAGATTTTCATTTTAAAAACCAAGGTTAGGCTGCTGATCAATCACGCACTAACCCCGAGCAAGGCACACTGCTCTGCTCTAATTACTGGATCCAAGGCACACATTGGCCTAACTTGACCACCAATCTGGTCTGACCACGAATCTGGTCCACAATTTTATAAAACAATCCAATTCTATCATAATAACAAAATAAACAATGTAAAGCAATAAACAGATTCATAAACAACATTGGATTTCCAATCATGAGATGGTTTCAATCTTCACAAGGAAACAATATGGCAATTATAAAGAATGGCTATAAGGTGGTGAAAGAATTGGATAAGAAAAGAATCAAAGTTTCAGAGTTACAAGGATTTGGTCTTTCAATGTATAAGGTACAATGGTTTGAGTATGTAAGTAATCCTGGTTTAGTGTTCACTATTTAGTTTGTATGTATTTGTGCAGTAGTATCGTATATCTGTGGTTCGTATTTGGGTATTCAATAATCAATGGTTCAGAAAGAATAAGGTTTACGGCTCATAGATCAATAACTGGAATCAAGGTTTAGGGTTCAGTGCTTCAAAGCACTTGCAATATAAAACAGAACTATCAACTATTCTCATTATATCTCGAGAAAGTTCAGAACACTTGCCTTGTATTAGCTTGCTACACTCTACTAGCTTTCAATCACAACGTCTTACTCCTCGACTACTTGCTTCCCTTTCCTACGCCTTGCCTCTTCTGCTCACATAGCATAAGTATCTATAAATACTCAACTCATATGATTCTACTCGATATAAGCTTCTATCTACCCTTTGTTTTACCCAAATCCGATTTACAGATTGGAAGATACGATCGAAACAGTCATATAACGTACACATACGTATTTAACACGTTAATCAATGCACCTATAACACATAACATGTAAGATGTTTGATTGAAAATACTTTTCAAGTTCGATTGAAAATACTTTTCAAAGAAGGTTTGATGTTAAAAGGATTTTTCAGATACTTAACATGGATTTTTAAACATTTTTCGGAATTTAAACGGGCCGTTGAACCATTTTTGAAATAATAAACAGGGTTCGGTTGGCCGATTCTGGCTTCAAAATAATTATAATAATTATCGAGCCTTGAAAATAATTTAGAATAATATTTTAAAACTCGAAACTATTTTCAGAATTTTTAAATCAAAAATAAATAATTAAATCTAATTAATTAATTAATATCAATTAATAATTAATTAAATCAATTAATTAATTAATTTTTGAATTAATTGACCAATTAACTAATTAATTATTAACTAAAATTAATTAACTAATTAATTCAGATTTATTTTTAAATTAAAAATAATTTTTGAAATTAAAATAATAATTTTTAGAATTTTTATTAATTAAAAATAAATTTATGTATTTAAAATAAATGGAAAATATGATTTTTAAATAATTTATAAACATCAATCCTATTTTTGCAAATTCTGGAAAGTTTAGATCCAAACTTCATCATTTTCAAAAGTACCGAACGAAAGTGCAATTTTTACAACCCCGTCGCCGAAAAACCCCCTGTCTCGCCGGAGACGGCGTTCCCGGGATCCTCACACCTCCTGATAGGGAATAAATAAATCCTGATTACGTAATTAGATATTACATTAATTACACATTATTTGGGCTATACGGCCCAATAAGAAGATGTATGACATTCAGACCAAAAAGGTTACCACATTGATCCGGCCTGATGGACCAGATCAGGCCTGATGGAACAAAGAAGGCCCAAAACCCTGAATATTAATTAATTTCATAATTAATTAATAAGGGAAAAATCAGCTATTAAGAAGAGTCCCAATAAGGATATAAATCCTAGTGGATTAGCCTCCAAGGGACCTAGAAGGATAAGGAATCAGTTTACTACCACTTAGGACTCCAAAGTCCATTCTAATTCTGAGACTTGACCACCAAGTCTCCTACACCAAGTCCAATTCAAGGACTCCCAACATCTATATAAGGGGCCTCACCCCACAGATCAGAACTACGTTTTTTGACTTGATCCTTAGCAATCAGCAGGGTACGTAGCCATCTTATTAAGGCAGATTGAGTCACGAAATACAAGAGCAGTCAAATCGAGCCTCGAAGCTCACGTTCCCTAGTAATAAAAACAACAATTATTATACCTTAGTTTTTGATCCATAACATTTGGCGCCGTCTGTGTGAAGGCACAACAACAACCATGGCGAGAACACGAAGAACAATTAGAGCCCTTGAAGGAGGAACACCAGCGGGGACAACCCAAGTGATTTCGTCAACCGTGTAGGTACCTCCTCATTCAACTTATGCAGTCACCCAAAGAGAATCCCGGATAGGGGGAACTGAACCTCAGCCACAAGGGACGATTCCCTCGGCTACTCAAGGTACGAATCCCCAAATTCAACAATTATATGCACCTGTGAATTCTCGACCCATTGGGTATGAGTATTCAATTATTGTGACTACTAACCCCCCATATGGGATGCCTCTTTACCCTGAGGTTGGAGGAAGCGGACATGTTGGGCAGAGTGAAGACAAGGGCGATCACCCCCTATATACAAGGTTTGGCTCCTATCCCTGAGGATCAGGAATTTTCTTGTCCTTACACTGAGAGAGACTCCGAATCTTCAGATGATGAAGTGGCCCCAAGAAGGAGGCGTGCTGGAAAAGAGCCGATGGCTGATGGTCGTCAACGTCCTAGGAGCACCCAATGGACGAATTCCCAAGAAGTGCAGGAAAGGATCAGGGCTTATGAGGCTGAGATTCAAAGGCTGAAGCGTGACTTGGAGGCGCACCAGAACACCAGACCCCCACTACCTCCAAGGGGGAGGAATCCTCCCCTTATCATAGACCTGGATGGTCCAACACAGAGAAGGGCTGTTGTCCCAAGGGCTGATCCAAGCAATCTTCTTCCCCTTAGAGATCCTGATGATCCTACCCCACCATTCACTAAAGAAATAATGAATACCCATATCTCAAGGAAGTTCAAGATGCCCACTATCAAAGCTTATGATGGCACTGAAGATCCCGCCAATCATGTCAGGACATTCTCTAATGCACTGTTGCTACAGCCCGTGAATGACGCTATTAAGTGTCGGGCCTTTCCTCAAAACCTGTCGTGTATGGCTCAAAGATGGTATAGTCGTTTGCCCCCAAACTCTATTGGGTCCTTCAGAGAATTAAGTCAGGCTTTTTAAGCAGTTCATCAGTGGGAGAGTACATGAGAAAAGTTCAGCATCCCTCATGAGCATTGTGCAGGGAGCAAAGGAATCCTTAAGAGACTACCTGAATCGTTTCACGAAGGAAGCTTTAAAAGTCCCAGACCTTGATGACAAGGTAGCCATGATAGCACTGCAACAGGGATCTAGGGATGAGTTTTTCAAGATGTCCTTGGCCAAACGCCCCCCTGAAAGCATGTTGCAGCTCCAAGATAGGGCAGGGAAGTACATCAAGGTGGAAGAGAGTATGAGGAAGACAGTCGTGAGCAACGAGCCCGCTGGAGGCAAGAAGCGGAAGACCGATCTGGAATACATCGCTAAGGACAAGTATCCCAAAACTGAGCAAAACCCTGACTCAACTCCGAAGAGAGGAGGACCTGGACAAAAATTCACTGAGTATGCTAAACTGAATGCTCCAAGGAGCCAAATTTTAATGGAAATCGAGAAAGATCGAGATATTCGTTGGCCTAAACCCTTGAAGGTCGATCCTGCTAAGCTAGATAAGAGCAAGTATTGTAAATTTCACAAGGATGTTGGTCACGACACCGATGAGTGTAGGCAAATGAAAGATGAAATTGAGTTCCTTATTAGAAAAGGGAGATTGAACAAGTACACTGGAGATGGAGGAGACATGAGCAACAACGTGAGAAAAAACTTTGACGATCGAAGAAGAGATCAAGAAGATCAGAGGTGAAATCCCCAACCTAGGGGACCGGTGATAAATACAATCTTCGGAGGGTCACGACCCCGAGGGCCTGTGATAAACACAATTTTTGGAGGACCAACTGCAGCTAGATTATCTAAGAACTCCAGGAAAGCGTATGCCCGAGAAGTTATGCATATTGTTGGGGAAGCCCCGAAGAGGGCAAGGACAGGAGTAACAATGTCTTTTGATGATTCTTATCTGGAGGGTGTGAAATTTCCCCATGACGACCCGCTGGTCATAACCCCGATAATAGGGAATAACCCGGTGAGGAGGGTCCTTGTGGATAATGGTGCTTCAGTGGACATCTTGCTCCATGACACCTTTTTAAGAATGGGATATAATGACTCCTAATTGACCCCACCCGACATGCCGATATATGGATTTGCAGGAGTGGAGTGCCCCGTGGAAGGGATAATCAAGTTGCCAACAACCATAGGACAGGAACCATGGAAAGCAACTCAAATGTTGGACTTTGTGGTGGTGAAGGCTAGTTCGACTTACAATACTATTATGGGAAGAACAGGGATACACGCCTTCAAGGCAGTCCCTTCTTCCTACCATTCAGTTATGAAGTTTCCCACCCGGGATGGGATCGGAGAAGAGAGAGGAGATCAAAAAATGGCTAGAAGTTGTTATGTGGCCTCTTTGAGGGCAGATGGAGTTGGGGGGCAAGTTTTGCCTATTGAAGATCTGGATATTTGAGAGAATGATGAGAAAAGAGGAAATCCAGCAGAAGACTTGGTTTCGATTCCTTTAGCCCCCGAGGATCCTGAGAAGGTGACTTTCGTTGGAGCCACACTCGAGGAGCCCCTTAGAGGGAAGTTGGTGAAATTTTTGCAAGAAAATAGTGATGTGTTTGCATGGTCGGCAGCTGATATGTCAGGCATAGACCCGGAACTAATTACTCACAAGCTGAATGTGGATCCGAGTCGGAAGACGGTGAAGCAAAACAAAAAAAGTTTTGCCCCAGAGAGGCAAAAAGCTATAAAATAGGAAGTAGAGAAGCTCTTAGAAGCTGGTTTCATTGAGGAGATTCAATTTTTGGAATGGTTAGAAAACCCTGTAATGGTGAAGAAGGCCAATGGAAAATGGAGGATGTGTGTGGACTTCACTGATCTGAACGATGCCTGTCCTAAGGACGGTTTCCCGTTACCAAGGATTGATACTTTGATAGATGTCACTGCTGGGCATGAGATGCTGAGCTTCATGGATGGATTTAGTGGATACAATCATATCAAGATGCACAAGGACGACATTCAAAAGGTATCATTCATCACTAACTATGGTGTTTATTGTTATCTTGTTATGGCATTTGGTCTCAAGAATGCAGGAGCCACCTATCAAAGGTTAGTAAATAAAATTTTTAAGGATCTTATTGGTAAGACTATGGAAGTCTATGTTGATGACATGTTAGTCAAGAGTCTAGTAAAGACTGATCATATAACCCATTTAAGGGAATCTTTTGAGGTCCTGAGGTACCACAAGATGATGTTAAATCCTACGAAGTGTGCTTTTGGAGTAGGGTCTAGAAAGTTTTTAGGATTAATGGTCTCCAAGAGAGGAATCGAGGCCAATCCCGATAAAATAAAGGCAATCCTGGACATGGAACCACCAAAAACTATAAAAGATGTTCAGAAGCTCACAGGAAGGGTTGATGCGCTGGGACGATTCATCTCCAAGTCAGGGGACAACTGACTGTCATTCTTCAAGTCCTTAAAGAAGGTCAAAGATTTCGAATGGAGTGAGGAAAGCCAGAAGGCATTTGAGGAATTAAAGAAATATATGGCTTAGGCCTCGTTGTTGGCCAAGCCAACTTTGAATGAAGTTTTATACTTGTACTTGGCCGTTTCAGAGAATGCCTTGAGCGCTGTATTGGTTAAGGAGGAACTGAAAATCCAGAAACCCGTATACTATGTCAGCAAAATTCTGCATGGAGCTGATTTGAATTATTCAACTATTGAGAAGTTTGCTCTAGCCTTGGTAATGGATTCGAGAAAGTTGTGTCCTTACTTTCAGGCTCATAAGGTTGAAGTGCTAATAAATCAGCCCTTGAGAAATATTATTCACAGTCCCAAGGCTAGTGAAAGGTTGATCAAGTAGGCAATAGAGCTGGGAGAGTTCGACATCAAGTATAAACCACGAACGGCAATAAAAGCCAAGGCGTTAGCTGACTTCGTGGTGGAATGTACCATACCCAACCAAGAAGTCGAGGGGCAGTGAGATACCTTACCTCAAGACAAGGAAGTTGATAAGGGGGACAAAGAACAGGATGATAAGGAGAAAGAATATTGGGTGCTCTATTTTGATGGAGCATCAAAAGCAAATTCAAGTGGAGTAGGTTTGGTTTTACAAAGTCCTGATGGGTTCTTGATTGAGTATGCCATGAAGTTAGACTTCCCGACCATAAATAATGAGGCAGAATATGAAGCTCTGATAGATGGTCTTGGCTTAGCAGGGACACTTAGAGTCAAGAACTTAAAATTCTGTGGAGACTCGAAGCTGGTCATATCCCAGGTAAAGGGAGAATTTGAGGCAAGGGATGATACGATGGCTAAGTATGTCCGCCTAGTAAGGGCTGTAATGACCCAATTCGATGAATGCCATGTTGAGCACATTCCGAGGGAGGAAAATGCTAAGGCAGATGCATTATCAAAGTTTGCTTCATCTGAGATAGAGGAAAGCTCAGGAAGTGTATACTTCTGTGTTCTGAAGACACGGAGAATTGATGTTAAGCTTGTAGCTCCTATAGGTCTGGGGACGTCATGGATAGATCCCATTAAGACTCATATTCAAACCGGATGGTTGCTAAACGATGCTACTGAAGCACGAAAGTTGGTTGTTCGAGCACTAAGGTACTCTTTGATAGATGGGATTTTGTATAAAAGATCTTTTATGGTTCCCTACTTAAGGTGTCTCAGGCCCGATGAGGCACGCTTGGCTCTTGAAGAAGTACATCAAGGAATATGTGGGCAACACTTGGGGGGCAGAGCGCTAGCTTATAAGATAACCCTTTTAGGCTTCTATTGGCCGGAAATGATGGCCGATGCCAAAGAATATGTGAAGAAATGTGACCGCTGCCAGAAGCATGCACCTGTCGTTAGACAACCCCCCGAGATGCTGACCTCCATCAACTCACCTATCCCCTTTGCTATGTGGGGAATGGATATACTTGGGCCTTTCCTCATGGCCACGACACAAAGGAAATTCCTGATTGTAGCCATTGATTATTTTACTAAGTGGATTGAAGCCAAGCCTTTGGCTAAAATCACAATTAAGAAGGTTGCACAATTCCTATGGGAAAATATCATGTGCCGGTATGGAATTCCCCGCATCCTAGTCACGGACAATGGAACACAATTCAACAATGAGGAATTCAAGAAGTATTGTGAGGAGAATGAAATTGAATTACGATTCACCTCTGTAGCTCACCTGCAAGCCCATGGGCAAGCGGAAGTTGCGAATCGGATAATCCTGGATGGACTAAAGAAGAGGATCGAGAAGTCGAGGAATAACTGGGTGGATGAAATACTCCCAATACTATGGGCCTATAGGACTACCTTTAGAGTCACGACCAGAGCAACTCCCTTCATGTTAGCATATGGGGCAGAAGCAGTTGTTCCTGTAGAGATATCATATTCCTCCCCCAGGATTCAAGCTTTCAATGCTGAGGAAAATAAGGAAGGGCAAAGGTTAGCCCTGGATCTAATTGATGAAGTGCGAGATGAGGCATATGCAAAGATATTGGAATATCAGAAAAAAGCTTCATTCTACTACAACCTAAGGGTTAAAGAAAGGTTTTTCAAACAGGGTGACTTAGTCTTAAGGAAGGTGGAAGCTTCTGGTGTAGGGAAGATGGGGAAGCTTGCCCCAAATTGGGAAGGGCCATACAAGGTCAAGAATGTTCAAGGTAGAGGAACCTACAAGCTTGAAACTATGGATGGTTTTGAAGTCCCGAGAACTTGGCATGCGCAAAACCTGAAGGTTTACTATGCGTAAAATAGTTAAAACACGATTCTCACTTGTCAGAGTGACAAGTAGGTTTAAAAGCACCTTGAAGCTTTGCTTGCTTAGGATTTTTATGTATTTGGTAATAGAAGATATGTTTAGATTTTATCAGGGTTGAACCCATCTCATGTAAGGTATCAAGAATACCACGTTATAATAAAAAGCGTTCGGCTTAATCTAGCCTATTAGATTGATGCATTGTGAAGAATAAAACCAAGTCATAAACTTAAGTTTGAAAACTTGGCAAAAATACGATGATACTTAGAAAATACAAGTTAAAATAGTAAAAGTCAATTACAAAGTTTGATATTGTCCAAAAAAGAAAAATACATAATAATGCAAAGAACTTAGGCCTTAGAAGGCTCAGATTCTTCAGAACCACTATCCGAAATATCCTCGGACGTCTCTTCAGTCGGTCCCTCGGAAGTCTCTTCAGAAGTCTCCGTAGAGGTTTCCTCAAAACTATCCTTGGACGCTTTGGATGCCACAGGGGACGCTGGTTTTGGAGGCTCTTCTACCCTGGCCTTCTTTATAATAGGCCCGGTCTCCTCCTCAGAAGAAGATTCCTCCTCTTCAGAGCTGGATTCAAGCTCCTTCCTTTTTTGGCCTTGGCCCTGGCTTCCTGAAGACGCTCTAATCGGGGACACTGAAGGGCCATCCTTAATCAGATTGGCAAGTTTATCTGCAATGCCCCCAAGTGCTGGGACTTGTACAGGGCAAGGGAATGAAGATTGTTCGAGGACCTCAGGAAACTCATCCTGGATAGCCTCTACAGCAGCGTCCCAACCTTCCTTATAACTGACTGGATGGAGGAGGGCATCGTGCTCTACCATTAAATCCTTGAATTCTTGAGTATCCATCTAGCCGTCAAAGGCTTTGTCTTTTTGAGCATTGAGAATGACAATCTCAGCCCTGGCCATTTCAAGATCAGAAGTTGAGGAGGCAAGTTGGGCTTCAAGAGCCTCTATACGCTGGTTAGCCTCCTCCAGCTTCTTGTTTGTGTCTTCCAGACCAACTTTCCAAGCCTTGGCTTGGTGAATTGCCCCTTGAAAGTGGACATTCGCCTGCAAGAGACAAAGGGAAAGTAAGAAACAAGAAAAATTACGGCAGGAAGCTATAGATATCAAAAGAAAAAGATGTACCGTAGCCAAGGCCTGAGCTCCGAAAAGCTCGTTAGCCTCCAAGTCCTGTTGAAGGACACGATCATGATAATCCACAGGAGAAATGGAATGCATAGACCATTCATTGGCAAGTGCTGTGTTGCCAACAATCGAATCCTTTCCCCGGATTCCCCAAGCGGGTTGGAAGAAAGCCCCTGGTTTTTGTTTTATACGTAAAGGTTGGCTGGGGCCTTCCTCGCCTGCTTCCTTCGCCTGGAGAAGGAACTCCGGGAAGCGACCCCCGAGGCGCGGGTCTTTGAAAACCTTCCCGGCATATTTTATCCTGGTCGTTTCTAGGTCTTTAGGCTTTGTAGCCTCTTCGATCTTCTCAGCCACTGCAATAAATAGGATAAGTGAATTGAGAAATTTGCAAAGTAAAAAGTGGGAAGAAACAAAGACAACTAGAGAAGGAAGGAAACATACTTTTTTTAGGAACGGGAAAAAGGCCACATTCTACAAGAACGGTCACCCTGATAAGATCCCAAGAGTGGGAAGTCCCATTATCTTGAGTAAGGAGGTTGAAGGCTCTGGTCTCCTCCTCAGATAAAACTATATCATTCGGGCTCCCGTCCACAGCTAGCCCAAAAGACGAACGAAAGAGGGTGCCCCAATCGCCGCCCTCCCAAAGGACATACAGAAAATCCTTCTTCCACCCCAAGTTATTGTCAGGGATGGACTTCCCATTCACTATTTGGGGAACGGTAGGTCGTTGGTTCAAAGAAACCCACCCCGGATTCTTGTCAGGGCTGTTCTTGAACTGAAAGATCTTTCTGAACACACCAACCGAGGTAGGGACGTTGTGCTTGGCGCATTGCGACAAATAGCAAAGAATCAACCTCCAAGAGTTTGGAGGGAGTTGGCAAGGGCTGATGCCCACATCGGCTGAACAGGGATGAATGGGTGAAAGGGGAGTCTGATACCTGCCCTTAGAGTCTCCCTATAGACGCATAGAGCGTCTTTTCTCCATTGACAGGCCCTGTCGGCCGGACCCGCAAGAACCAGCTTGAAGGGTTCCTTGATTTTGAAATAAGTACTCAACTTGTCCAGCTCCTTTGGATCCTGGAAAACACTGATGTGGTCATGCACGTCGTACGGGTACTCATCCCCTCGAGTGTTGATCATATCAATCAAGGAAGTATACCTTGATCGAATGGGGAACTCACTGGACTTTTTGGCCACGTTCATCTTGGCCAAACGAGTCATTCTCTTATTAGCCATCTGGAAAAGGGGCACCAGAGAAGAAAATTTTAAAACACAAGCTATGCAAAAATGAGCAAAAGAAAAGAAGAGAGAAAGGTATTTTACCTAAAGTAACGCTGCAAAAAGGGGCTGGCTTGCTAAGTGAAGGTTTTGGGGCTTAAAAACTTCGACCTACAACTATTTCTCTGAGATCTTTAGGAGAAGAAAAGAGGAAGGGAATTCAGAAATGAGAATGTGAGAAATGAGTGACCCTAGTTTCTCCTTTATATAGGCGGAAAAGGGAAGATGAAAAGGCAGAAAAGCCCATTAAGTTCTGGAACCTTCCAGAATATCTTCAATAATTCTTATGGCCCAAACGAGGCCCAAATCCAAAAAGGATTTGGAAAATTGAAGGCCCAAATCCCAAAAGGATTTGGAAAAGTGAAGGCCCAAAACGAGGCCCAAATCCAAAAAGGATTTGGAAAAGTAAAGGCCCAAACAAGGCCCAATCCAAGTTAAATTAGGAAAAGCCCAATAAGGACCAGGATTGAGGTCGAATTTGAGGTCGTAAATCCTATTCAAATTCTTTCGAACAGGCACCCGAAAAATACGGGTTAAAAAGACCAGGATGGAGGTCGAAGTTGAAGTCGTGGATCCAGTTCGAATTCTTTCGAACAGAAGCCATAAAAGCACTTAACAATAAGGCCAGGATTGAGGTCAAAATCCTGGTCATAAATCAAGCACGAAATTTTTGAGAAGGAGGACCAAGATCCAAGTCGTTGGTTCGACTAGGATACAGGTCGAAACCCTGGTCGTGATTCCTAGTCAAAACCTTACGAACAGGAGTCAAAAAGGGACCAAAATCTCGACCACAATCTAGGTTGAAGGTTCGATTAGGATCCTGGTCGAAATCCAGGTCGTGGAACCTAGTCAAAATCCATCGACCAGGAATCAAACAATGACAGAAAATTCGACCAAAATCCAGGTCGTAGGTTCGACTAGGATCTTGGTCGAAATCCAGGTCGTGGAACCTAGTCAAAAACCTTCGACCAGGATTAAAAGGTTGGCCCAAAATTCGACTAGGATCCAGGTCGAATTTTTGACTAGGATCCTGGTCGAAAAAGGGGTGAAAGTTAGAAAATGTTTTTTGAAAAATTATAGAAAATTTGGAAAATCTCGGAAATAAAGGGAAAATTCCTAAAAAATACCAGAAAATTTCTAAAAAGAGGAAAATGGTAGGAAAATAATAGGGAAGTTTTTAAATAACCCTGAAGCCGTGTACAAGGCAAATTGTTGTAAATATGTAGGTCGCTCCACACTTTACACAAAACGATACCCTGTAAGAGAACGAGTGAACTTAACTTTTGCGAAATCTTATACGGTTTCCCAAAAGTTGGGGGGCAAATGATAGGGAATAAATAAATCATGATTACGTAATTAGATATTACATTAATTACACATTATTTGGGCTATAAGGCCCAATAAGAAGATGTATGACATTCAGACCAAAAAGGTTAACACATTGATCAGGCCTGATGGACCAGATCAGGCCTGATGGAACAAAGAAGGCCCAAAACACTGAATATTAATTAATTTCGTAATTAATTAATAAGGGAAAATCAGCTATTAAGAAGAGTCCCAATAAGGATATAAATCCTAGTGGATTAGCCTCCAAGGGACCTAGAAGGATAAGGAATCAGTTTCCTACCACTTAGGACTCCAAAGTTCATTCTAATTCTGAGACTTGACCACCAAGTCTCCTACACCAAGTGCAATTCAAGACTCCCAACATCTATATAAGGGGCCTCACCCTACAGATCAGAACTACATTTTTTGACTTGATCCTTAGCAATCAGCAAGGTACGTAGGCATCTTGTTAAGGCAGATTGAGTCACAAAATACAAGAGCAGTCAAATCGAGTCTCGAAACTCACGTTCCCTAGTAATAAACACAGCAATTATTATACCTTAGTTTTTGATCCATTACACCTCCACAAGCTCCAGATCACTTCTCCTAATCACCAGGAACACAAACCAACAATCAAATCTTTCTAATAACCCCAGAATTGGCCGGAAATTGGCCAAGAAGTTCGCCGGTTCCGGCGAACTTTGTTTGCTTCGATTCGAGCAAACCAGGAATCGCCAGTTGCTGTAATATACATGAATCGATTGAAATTTCAACAAGGAACATGATACAATAAAAAAACATCTAATAACCCCTAGAACAAAAAGCCCCAAATTTCAATTAAAAACATTCATACGGGTTATAAACCCTAATTTTGAAATTCGAAAATTAAACCCAATTTTGAACATGTTATTGAACTCCAAATCAGTCATATAATATATCAAAATCGTCAGGAAGAAAATCTCTACAACATGCAATCATCAAATCATCCAAACAATCATCTGAACAAAAATTCGTAATTTTAATCAAATTAATTCAAAAATAAATAAAAATATAGAAAATAAACCTTGATTTCTGCAGTTCTGAAACTTGAAGAATTTGATAGTACTCCTTAAATCCTTCGTTTTGGTTACTAGAGCTTCCCGAGCAGATTTCAATAACACCTCAAAATTATAGTTTGATTCTCAGAAGGTTATAAGAAATTAGGGTTTCTCTCTTTAAAATTATATAATTACTGGCTGCAAATGATTTTCTATACAAAATAAAATACGGTAAGGGCTATATTTATGGAATATTGGTACCCCGTTGGATCATACTGGATATAAAATAGTACGTTTATTAATAAAAACAGATCCAAAACGGTACCGGTTTCGGGATAATTATCCAAATTTGTACAATTTGTATTGCGGTCTTGGTCTCATCGCCTGGTTACAAGTATTACGAGGTGATAATTATAATAGTTTAATAAAAAGATCCTGTTTATCAAAAATACAAGTTTTATTGATTTACGGAAATAAATTTTGTATCGAAAATATTGCGCTGGGACCCTCACAAGACAAATTGTACGCCGGATCGAAAAAGTCAAAACATGGAAAATGCTGGGAATATTGCAATTAGGTTAGAAAGGAGTTCTCGGAAGAGTTTCGGGTTATAAAAATGTAAAAACGGGTGAAGTCGGCTGGTTCCCGATTATATAAAATGATTTAAAAATACTCGGAAAAAGAATTTATTAAATCTATAAATTTTCTATAAAATCATAAATACACATAAAAATAAATAGAAAGATATGACAATTATATATATTTTATTTTGGACATATAAAAATTAAAATACTCAATTTATATTATTTTTAATCACCCAAACACATATACCACTTAACAAATAATTCACAGAATACATACTGAACATGCATAATATTAATTTATTAACCAAAATAATTACACGATATATCCCAGCTATTACACTTACGGAACCACATACAAGTCTACTGCATGTTAAATCATGGCAAGCACATTTTTAAATAATATTAAACACATAATAATTCATTTAACGCGTACCAAAATAGCTATAAAATGTTATTTTTATATATTTTCAAACCTCGCCCTATGCCCTGGGTGAACACGGATAAAATACCAAGTAACACTTCAGACATAGATAAAATATTAAGATGAGCAAGACATCCACTCGATCTCCAAATCTAGAAAAGACACTCAGTTTACCGATATCGATAAACCGATCGACTTTCAGATAAAATTTTGAAATAGTAAAAGTAATTAAATACTTTTACAATGATGACAGGGATCGATACAACATATCAATCAGCACATTAATCCTATTAAAGACACAAACTCATCAAGCAGGAATAAAATATCCATAATTTTATTCCCTCCAATTGAAACAATCACATAAAATTGATCAAATACTTATAATAATAACTTCTGAAAATACGGGATATTATGTGGCTAGCATAACAAAATATTATGAATCGATAAGCGAGGTGTTTTATTAGAAATTTTGTGTGTGATTTTAAAGATATTAGTTTATGATGAAAATTAGTTTTCAAAAATATTCTTCTTTTAAAATATAAAATTAATCTTATAAAATTTCTAAAATTCTAAATTATTTTTATGGTATAATTTTTGTAATTTATGAAATGATATTTTGATTTATAAAAACCATTCTTTTAAAAGAGATTTGATAATGTGAATAATAATTAGTTGATTACAAGTACGCCCTTGCATGCAATTTTTCATTCAAAAGGTGAGATGGATATAATGGTCAATTCCAACCCCACTAGCACTTCTTTAAATGGCCAAATTCCTTGTATAACATTGCATGCAAACCTTGGTAGTATTACTAGAAGGATAAATAAGTAATTTCTCCACCCCACTACTAAAACAAGCACATAAAACTCTCAACTTGGACAAAGAATGATCATTTCTATCATACATTTTCTCCACCCTCCTATCTTCTCTCTTTCTCTCTCTTTGCCGAAGCGCACACACACGACCTCTTCATTTTTCATCCAATTTCTCAAGATCTTAGTGTAATCTAACCCTCCAACCATTATTCAACTCATCCTACTATGTTTATGTCGAAATTTGAGTGATGAAGTATTGCATGTTTAAGTATTTCTAAAACTCAAGTGAAAGATCTTGATTCTTATGAATTTACGGTTCAAACCATGAGTTATATGACTAATGGAGTTGAGTATGGTATGAGTGAGCATTTTAATATCATTTTATGTCACCATTTCACTCCTCTCCATTCGGAAATGACTCCTTAGGAGTCGAATATAATAAGTTCTTGGTTGCTTTGGTTGCATTCAAAAGTTTAAGTACTAAAATCATGTTTTCAAAATATATAACTTGGTTTAAGCCTTTGCATGTCATTGGTTTTTATATTTTTTTGCATATCAAGTCATGCATGCTAGTTTTAAGATATAAATTAGAGGTATTGATAGTACATATATGAGTATGAATGATTTTATGGTTATGTGCTAAAGATGTTATGTTTTGAGTCTCAAATCGATTGACATGCAATAGATACTGTCTTATTTTTCTTAAATAAAGTATGCTAAGTTGTTAAGTGAGATTATTCAGTTGATATTATGATTTTATATTGAGGTTTATGTTCAAATTTATGCTTGATTAAATCGAGAATGTGATTATGTGACATGCATGCTTAGTTATGTCTATATATTATTCAATTATTATGATGTTGGAGTATGCAATGATCTCGTATATTACATAATGGGGAGTTCAAGATTGTTAGTGTACTAGTCTTGGTTAACCTTGTTTGGGTGATTGGTTTAATTTGAATGGAGCTAAGGAGGAAGGGTTAGTGTAATGCGAGTAGTGAGTGAATGTTAGTCGAAGATTTGATAAGTTTTGAGTGGGCATTTGGTGAGGCCTTGGGAGGCCTAGGCTTGGTAATGTTAGGGTAATGTTTAAGCTTAAGTTGATTAGCCATAAGTTGTAGAAAATCTTGGGTTTTGATAGGTGCATTGGTGTAAAATCGAGAGCAATAAAATCAGGGAAAGTTTTTTAGTAAGGGTGATTGTGGTCTAGTATAGGTTTGTTATGGGTAGGAATTCAATGGTCCTTGATTGATAATAGTGTAATGGATTCTAGGAAAGGTAAAAAAATCAATTATAATCAACCTTAGAGCAAGATTGTAATAACCCCAAAAATTTTGAACTTTTTGTAACCCTTATGAATAGTGATTTTGCTGATTATGCTGAATAAGAAAACTTTTTATGCCACACTATGTAGGGGTTCTTTTATTGATATTCTGAGATCTTATTAGTACTCTATATGGTATATAAGTGTATGTAAAGATCGTCAGAATCCAAATTCGAACACTTTGATTTTTCCCGAAAACCCACCAGATACAGAAAGAATTAAGTATAAGGTAACATGATTAAAAGGATTTTAATTCAAGGATTATAAGAGAAGATCATAAAAGGAATATAAAATATTGAGAAAGGTTTAAGGGAACCTAAGTAATGAGATCACGGGTATGATCTCTCAAACGATAAACGAGAACGAAAGTTAAGCGAACCGTATAACAGATAAGCGGTCATTAGCCAAGTAATTAGGGGTTAATCAAAGAGGTTAGTGGGTGATGATGTCATCACACCAATAAGAAGAAGACAAGTGTAAGAAGATGACATAAAAAAGATGACATAGGCATGGTGACATAAGCATGACAAATGGAGGGATTGGTTGGTTGATTGTGAGCCATTCATTTTTTACCATGGTAAAAAGTCAATTAACAAACAAAATAATATCAACCAAGCCAAGCAAATCATAACACAAAACTTGACTTTTCATTTCCAAGCAAGAAGCTCTCGGCTCTTCACCATTTTCAAAGAAAAGAAAATCCAAAACCAAGATCCAGGCATTGTTAAATTGTGAGGTAATTATCCAAGGTTCCTTAAGCATAGATAAAGCTATCCTATGAATCTAAGCTTCCATTTCCTTCACAATCTCTTCCAATAATTCATGGAAGAAGAGGGTGAATAGTGTTTTCAAGATCTTGAAACTTTTGATCTTGTGTTTTTGTTTAGATATAGCTTTTGTAAGGATTTTCAAGGGTTGTTTCAAGCTCCTTAGTACTCCTACTCACCAAGGAAGGTATAATCTTATAACCTAGCCTTACTTTTGAATGTTTAGGGCTTGTTATATTTGGTATAGTTCATGAGAAGTATGATTCTTGTATATTTAGAGTTTGGTTGGATTTGTAATGAGTTTGAGTTGTAAATCTTGGATTATTGGTTAATGAACTTAAGTATAACTTTTAGTTCATGTTTGGGGGTAGTATAAATTGGAAATCTTGAGATTTTGGGGTTGTTTAGTGAGGTATGAATGGAGTTTGGTTGTAATGTTGATTATGGGTTGATTTGTGGATTGATTGAAGTAGTTTAAAATTTGGTAATCGCGTAAACATAGCCGTCGTAATGCCCAATTTACCTTAGACTGTTTTTGTTCTTAACTTCAGGACCCGTGAACTCACTGTTAGATTTTGACCATTGCCATTTTTAGATAGTTCATGTTACGAGCTTCGTTTTGATATGTGGTTCGCTTGAATCCGATGCACAGTTTAGGAGAAACGATCATTTTAAGTAACGGCGTTTCACGAACGAACCATTACCCCTCGCCTTACTTTGAAACCTTGATTAAGGCCCTTAAATGACTAATTGGAGTATGAAACAATTATGTAAAGTGGATTAGGCAGTTGGTAGAGTACTCGCGAAAGAATCGCCTTAAAATTCTTAATGGTTAATTTATTAAAAATGATGGAGCCGAGGGTACTCGAGCGACTTAAGTGAATTGTTAAGCGCAAAAGCGAACGTTAGAGTCTAATTGGTTAAAGTCTAGTTTCTTAAGCGACTTTGGTTTAATTCCAACTTATATGTTGTTTATAGGTTACCAGACTCATCCCAGGCCTTTTACCACCCCCAGTCACTCAGGCAAGTTTTATACCCGTTATACTGTTGTTGTGATGTAAATATATGTATATGCATTATCTTGTGATAAGTGCATGATTGTTATTAGCAAATCTTACGATATATTGGAGCATGCTGATATGGTATATATGCATGTCTGTTTCCTAATCTTGATATTTCATAGTTGATTCAAATGCTTATAAGTTGCATAATACCTATGCTAGAGATAAGCAGTAGTTGCGTATACCCTTAGTATAGGGGACCCAAAGGTGAACATTTTCTAAACCGGGAGTCGATATTCCTGAGTATAATATATATATATATATATATTTATATATATATATGAATAGTTTTCAAAACCATTAATCGAATAAGGTTTATTCGATAACTTTATTTTAGTTAATTAATATTATTTTGAATATTCATTCGAGGACTTATGACTCCGCTTATTTTATTAAATAATATTCTTTATTTTATTAAAGAATAATGTTTCGACAATCAAACTTATTTTTGATTATTTAAATAAAGATCGTACTTTCGTATATGTATACCTTTGGTTATTTATTATTCATTTCAAGTATAAGTTTTAAAACTTCTACTTCAATTATTTTTATAAGGATTATCCTTATGGGAATATTATTTAAATAATAATATTCAGAAATTTTCCAATATATCGGGACTGATTTATTTCATTAAATCAGCATTACTCCAAATATTCTTAAAAATGTTTTCGAGTCTTCAAAATGATTTTAAAAATTAGAGTGGATCCCAAAACTCGTTTTCAAATTTAAGATCTTCCTTTCAAAGGGGATTTAAATACTCGCTTAAAAATTGAGGGATCCGGCTCTGTGGTGTATTTTATATTCGCAACGAGGTTGCTGTTTTGATAAATGAATTGATTACTTACCCAATGTTCGGGAAGTAAGTCCATCTAATTGAGTCGGTATAAGCGACAGGCCGAGGTACGGTCTATCAAAGTGTAAGTGGCTGGGTGGCAGTCCATCAATGCGTAAGAGGCCGGGTGGCGGTGTTAGGGCGAAATCACGCACTAATATTCACGCAAGTATACGTGTTCGCAAGTAATATAGAATACTTTCTAGTTCGTTCCCTCAGAGACTCAGACTAATTTATTGTCTAATTTAACTCACTCACCAATGTATGATTACTTCTCAATGTTAAGATAATAACACTTAAAATTGTTGATTAAATATTAACTATAATTAACTACTTAATTAACCACTTAACTAACACTTCAATTTATCAATAATAAAACACTCATGAGATCACAACTTCATTATTACTTCCTTCTATAGCCATAGTTATTACCTTTAGCATGTGACAGTGATGATATTAATCGAATAACACGAAACTGATAAAAGCCAACTTTTATTGTACTAATACCATTCTACCAAACATCCACAATTAAGATAGAAGTTGAATAGTCATCAATTATGTTGAGTTCCTATATGTCTACAGAAATTGACAACACAACGATTTAAGCACAAGTTATTCCTTTTGATTACATAGGGCAAATAAAACTGTTAGAGTTACCCACTAATCATGCACAATGTACATGAACCTATGCTAGCATGGCAAGTTCTAAATCTCAAGATCCACCGTCGCTTCACAAGAGATTAACACCCTATCTTATATGTTCGCGACGCACATAAGACGAATACGCACAACCAATACTAGATATCATGCAATCATCACATACTAAAGTTTTAAACAATTAACTAAAGAATTCCATAATAAATCCGTTGCAACCCCATGATCACGATTAGCCCATAATAGAACTTATCACCATCATGGGTTCATATGAAATCATGATAACAAACACAAGAAAATAATAACTAAACTGATTATATTAAAACAGAGTACGTCACAAGAGTAAATAAGTCAAAGCAAGAAAACTAGCATCCTACGTTACAACAAAACAAGAATCACAAGAATATATGCTTCCTCTTCGCTGTTGTGTGCTAAATCGGTCTTCTTCCTTATCTCCTTCGCTTCTTGCAAAAACACAATCTAAAACATAATCTCCTCTTAATACTCTGTGAAAAACGTCTCAAATCTACTTATATAATAGTCCCATAAAACTCAGATTACATAGAAGTTGGAAGCCAAACAGAAGTAGAAGTCTAAAATAATATATCTTTTTCCCCGACCCTGCGCGGCCGCTCAGCATTTCTGCGCGGGCGCGCAAGGCTGCTGCGCGGCCGCTCAGCATTGCTGTGCGGGCGCGCAGGACCCTTCTGGAAAAATTCCATGTTTGCTCCGTTTCTTCACCGTAATCTGCCCGTTCTTTTCCTCTCGCAATGGTGAACACATGCCAAGGCTTATTCTTGATGATTCCTCCTCCGAAATGCAACTAATACCCTGAAATGCATAAACACTAGAAAAACGCATCAAATACACAAAATACTTGATTTCAAGACACCAATTTAAGCCATTTTAAGACGTTCTAAGTGGTATAAAATGCCACTTATCACACCCCCAAACTTAAATCATGCTTGTCCTCAAGCGTCACAGACTCAAAAACAAATAAAAATATTCATGAATGCAATCTATATGAAAATGCAACGATCCCCCTTACTACAATTAACCAACCAAATTGTCACGTCTCAACGAATGCAGTTAGACACTAAAGATCAAGAAACTCATGCAAACGGACATACCGCCAGAAACGTGGTGTGTGCAAATGCTTAACAGATATGCTTTGGAACTAGACCAATTACTATGACTAGACTATCCTCAAGGCAATCCTACGATTATACAAAGAATAAAAATTCTAGGCACAAAGTGATATACAACACTACAAGAACTCTGGAGCTTACTACGGAATCGTGCTTTTTATTTACAACTCAAATGCTTATTTGACCGTGCAATGAGTGAGGTCCACAAAAGACTTATACAATGGTATCCATGTAACGAGCGTTAGGTTAGCGGATCCCAGACTCTAAAAGCCTTAGGTCACTAGGCACAAAGTCCCCTAAGAACTTAATAACTCGAATACCAAAGAGCCCACTCTTGATCAATTACGCAATTTTTTTTTTTTTCTGAGCAAGTGCGTTTCGCTCCATCTTGCTCAACCCTAGACTACTCGCATAACATGCGAGCCAGCTACTAGCCATTTGACGCCTAGCCACAACTAGCAACAAATTCCATTTTTACTCCATTTTTTTTTCTTTTTCATGCCTTTACCACTAAGAACCTATTATCAAATTCTAAGCATAATAAATAGATTATCCTCGAAAATAATCAGATCATAACAACAATCTAGTCCTTAAGCATTCTCTAAGACTTAGTGACAATACAAGTGCTTCTAGCATGCATATCAACCTATACAACTTAATATCACTTTAATGCTATCACTACACTCGCATCAATATCACAATTCAGTCGATAAATCATTGCAAAAGGGATCATGGTATATGCATGAGCTATATGATTTGACAAACAACTAAAGCTATATAAAAAAAACTATATGGCAAAAATTATGCAACTATATGAACTAACTATCATGAATATGCAGCTATATGACACACACAAAATATTCCTTAACTACCACCCCCAAACTTAAAATCTTCACTGTCCCCAGTGAAGGTAGTAGAAAGGAACACAGGGTATACCTACTCGGAGTCATCATCATCATCACCCTCAGTGGGTGGAGTATCAGGCGGCGGGTATGCAGAGTCCTCACCAAAAACTGGCCACTGGATATCAGCTCCAAGGCCTCGAAAAGCAGTCCCTAACGCAAGGGTGAGCTCCTGAGCAAACCTGCTCTGCGTCTCATACATGGCATCCATCCGCCGTGAAAGCCTCCTATACTGGGCATCACCCATCCCAGCACCCTCCTGAGCTCTCGAAGAACTAGCCTCACCACGCCCTGGCCTGGCCATAGTAGCACCTCGTGCTGGACGCCCTCCTGGAAGACGATAACCCAACCCATGCTCATCAGGCTCACCATCGGTCCACTCCTGCATCCCATTCAGAGTGCCAGAATCTATAGGAGCTGCTGGCAACTGCAACTGCTCATGAGTCGGCCAGTTCACTCCTACTGCACGGCATAGCTTTGTAACCGTGGATGCATAAGGGATGTTCATATGCTTTGCTCCCCTCAAAAACTTCAGAATTCCTTGGTAGATAAACTCACCAAGGTCCACATAGTATTCCTCATTCAGAACTCCCCACAACAGCTGTGCTCTCTCAACTGTGACCTCGTGTGCATGTGAAGAAGGCAAAATATTAGCACATATAAATGCATTCCATGCACGGGCATACCTGTTCATGGCGATCGCCGGAAAGTGACGATACTCATTATTGGCTGGACTGCGGTTCCAAACTGTGCCCGATCGACAGAGAGTCGCACAAATCAAATCCAAGTCAAAATCCTCAGCAGTCTTTTCATTCCAGTTCTCCTCCTCGGGCTTCCTCTCTCGCTGTCCAATCACACGGCGAATCGCCGCAGGATGATAATCAACCGTCAGCCCACGAACTACAGAAAACCCATTCTTTTCAGCCTTCGCGTTCGCGTAGAACTCGCGAACAACACTCATCGGTACTGCTTCGGGTGACTCACAAAAAGCTATCCACCCCTTCTCTGCAATCATGGGCAACAACTCACCATCCCTCCCTGATGGTAAAAACCCCCTCTCCTTCAGAATCGGCTTCCCCAACAGCCTAGTGTACTCCTCCTCCGCGGCTCTGTCAGTTAACCGAGGCCTTGCAGCAGTACCCCTTGATGAATCAGGAGTGGGAACTGTGCTGCTGCTGTCAATAGTGCGTGCTCTTTTGGGTGCCATTGATTTGTTAATAAAAGTGTGTAAGAACTGATTTTTTGATGTTTATGAGAGGGTTTAAGTGTAGGAAGTTGTGGGAGATATGTAGGATAGGTGTATGTATATATAGGGTGTGGAGTAGGTTAAATTAGATTAGGAGTGGGGTTGAGGGATAAAATCATGGGGTAATGGGAAAAGAATTCGTGGGTTTATGGGCTGTAATGGGTTTTTGTGTTTTTATTTGTTTGTTTTTTTTTTCTGAACTGTAAAAAATTTTCTGGAACTCGACCCCTGCGCGGCCGCTCAGCATTTCTGCGCGGGCGCGCAGAAAGCTGCGCGGCCGCTCAGCATTGCTGCGCGGGCGCGCAGAGGGTCTCTGGAAAAAAAAATTTTCAGCCCCTGTTTTCTGATTTTTTTGTGTTTTTGGATAGGTTATTAACTTCTAAGGGTTCCTGTAACAACAATTCATGGGTTGCCTCCCACGCAGCGCTTCTTTTTCGTCATTAGCTTGACGTTCCGTACCTTTCTCACGTAGTCAACAAAATGGCACTAATCACCTCTCGGTTTGCCATGTCCCCATAGTAGTGCTTCAACCGCTGACCGTTAACCTTGAATGCTTGGTCCGAATCATTCTCAAAAATTTCCACCGCTCCGTGTGGAAACACAGTTTTGACAATAAAAGGTCCAGACCACCTTGATTTCAACTTCCCAGGAAAAAGTCGGAGCCGAGAGTTGAATAACAGAACTTGTTGCCCTGGCACAAATAACTTAGGATGTAGCTTCCTATCGTGCCACCTCTTCACCTTTTCCTTATACATTTTGTTATTTTCGTACGCTTGAAGTCGAAATTCATCAAGTTCATTAAGCTGAAGCATTCTTTTCTTACCAGCTGCATCTAAATCCAGGTTCAATTTCTTCAATGCCCAGTAGGCCTTATGCTCAAGCTCCGCCGGTAGATGACATCCCTTACCGTACACCAACTGAAACGGTGACATCCCAAGTGGAGTTTTGTATGCTGTTCTGTAAGCCCAAACAGCTTCATCGAGCTTTAAAGACCAATCCTTCCTTGACGGACAAACAACCTTCTCTAGAATGCGCTTTATCTCTCTGTTAGACACTTCCGCTTGACCATTTGTTTGCGGGTGATAGGCAGTAGCTACTCGATGATTCACATTATAACGCTGCATCATAGAAGTGAACTTACGGTTGCAAAAATGCGATCCTTCATCACTTATGATTACCCGAGGTGTTCCAAACCTTGTGAAAATTTGCTTATGAAGAAAATTTAGCACTGCCTTTGCATCATTTGTCGGTAAAGCTTTAACTTCGACCCATTTTGAGACATAATCGACTGCCAGCAAGATGTACTGATTATTGCAAGACGAGATAAAAGGCCCCATGAAATCGATTCCCCATACATCAAAGACCTCGACTTCAAGCATCACATTTAATGGCATCTCATCCTTCCTTGACAAATTTCCCACTCTTTGGCAACGATCACACCTTAAAACAAACTGATGAGCATCCTTGAATAAGGTGGGCCAGAAAAAACCTGCTTGCAGAATATGAGCTGCCATCTTCTCACCTCCATAGTGTCCACCATAAACCGTGGAATGGCAGTCTCGTAATATCCCCTCCGTCTCACAGAACGGGATACATCTCCTGATGATCTGGTCAGCTCCCTGTCTAAATAAATATGGTTCATCCCACATATACCACTTCACTTCATGCAGAAACTTCTTCTTTTGCGCGGATGTCAAATTAGGAGGCATTATATTGCTGACAAGATAGTTTACAATATCTGCAAACCATGGTTCTTCCTCCTGAATTGCAAACAACTGCTCATCCGGAAAAGATTCATTGATTAACGTCCTATCTTGTGAAGTAGAATCGAGATTCTCCAACCTAGAGAGATGGTCAGCTACTTGATTCTCGGTACCTTTTCTATCTTTGATCTCTAACTCAAATTCTTGAAGTAAAAGCACCCAACGAATGAGTCTCGGCTTCGAATCCTTCTTAGAAACCAGATAGCGAATAGCTGCATGATCAGTGAATACTGTCACTTTCGTACCAAGCAGATAAGATCAAAATTTCTCAAAGCCAAAGACTATAGCCAAAAGCTCCTTCTCAGTAGTGGTGTAGTTCAATTGGGCCCCATTTAAAGTCTTACTCGCATAGTAGACCACATGGAAGAGATTTTTCTTGCGCTGTCCCAGAACTGCACCTACCGCATAGTCACTCGCATCACACATCATCTCAAACGTTCTGTCCAATCTGGTGCTATAATAACTGGTGCCGTGATCAAACTCTCCTTGAGAGTCTCGAATGCTGCCAAACATTCATCATCAAATTTGAAAGGCATATCTTTCTCAAGTAAATTGCACAACGGCTTAGATATCTTTGAAAAGTCCTTGATGAATCGCCGATAAAAACCCGCATGACCGAGAAAACTACGGATTCATTTCACCGAATTAGGTGGGGGAAGATTTTCAATGACTCCCACCTTGGCTTTGTCCACCTCCAGACCTTTGCTAGAGACCTTATGCCCAAGGATAATGCCTTCACGCACCATAAAATGACATTTCTCCCAATTAAGCACCAAATTAGTTTCCACGCATCTTTTGAGTACGGCGCGCAGATTATTCAAACATTCATCATATGAGTGTCCAAAGACGGAGAAGTCATCCATGAACACTTCGACGTTATTTCCAATCATGTCAGAGAATATAGCCATCATACATCTCTGAAAGGTGGTCGGGGCGCCACATAACCCAAATGAAACTCTTCGAAAAGCAAATGTGCCAAATGGACAAGTGAAGGTAGTCTTTTCCTGATCCTCTGGTGCAATAAAAATCTGATTATACCCGGAATACCCATCCAGAAGACAAAAATACTCATGTCCCGCCAATCTGTCAAGCATTTGATCAATGAATGGGAGAGGGAAGTGATCCTTCCTTGTGGCTTTATTCAATTTTCTATAATCCATGCATACTCTCCATCCTGTAACTGTTCGAGTAGGGATGAGCTCATTCTTTTCATTTGCGACCACAGTGATACCTCCTTTCTTAGGTACACATTGCACGGGGCTCACCCATGAGCTGTCAGAAATAGGATAAATGATGCCTGCATCTAGCCATTTCAGAATTTCTTTCTTCACCACCTCCTTCATGATCGGGTTCAGTCTTCGCTGCTGTTCCACAGTTGGCTTACTACCTTCCTCTAACAGAATTTTATGCATACAATATGAAGGACTTATCCCCTTGATGTCTGCTATGGTCCATCCTATAGCCGATTTGAATTCTCTCAAAATCCTTAAGAGCTTGTCTTCCTCACTACCTGAAAGGTCAGCTGAAATAATAACAGGTAACGTAGATGAATCACCTAAAAAGGCATACCTCAAGTGTTCAGGTAATGGTTTGAGCTCTAAGGTAGGCGCTTCCTCTATTGATGGTTTGAGCTTCCCTTCAGCGTTCTTGAGGTCAGAAGTACCAAGAGATTCAAATGGTATATCCAGCTTTCGCTTCCAGGGAGAAGCGTTCAGATATTGTAATTGCTCGTTGCTATCTTCATCATCACTGTCAAATTCCCCCACTAAGGCCTTTTCCAATGCATCAGACATTAGCATGTGATCGAGTTCCGAAGTAACCGCAGAATCAATCACATCCACTTTTAAGCACTCCTCATCTTCTGTAGGGAATTTCATTGACTTGAATACGTTGAAGGTCACATCCTGATCTTGAACCCGCATAGTAAGTTCCCCTTTTTGCACATCTATCAAGGTACGGCCAGTAGCCAAGAAAGGCCTCCCCAAGATTATGGGAATCTTCTTATCTTCCTCAAAATCCAGAATAACAAAATCAGCAGGAAAGAAGAGCTTATCCACCTTGACGAGCACATCCTCAACTATGCCCCTTGGGTAAGTAATGGAACGGTCCGCCAATTGTAGCGACATGTATGTGGGTTTTGGATCAGGCAGATCCAGTTTTTTAAAGATCGACAATGGCATCAGATTAATGCTTGCTCCCAAATCACAAAGGCACTTGTCAAAAGTTAGATTTCCAATGGTGCAAGGAATGGTGAAGCTTCCTGGATCTTTCAGTTTTGGTGGTAACTTTTGTTGCAGAACCGCGCTGCATTCTTCCGTGAGAGCAACGGTTTCAAGGTCATCCAGTTTCACCTTCCTTGAAAGAATAGTCTTCATAAACTTCGCATAACTAGGCATTTGTTCCAGAGCCTCAGCGAAAGGTATATTGATGTGAAGTTTCTTGAACACCTCCAGAAACTTCCCGAACTGTCTATCCAGCTTTTGTTGCTGCAATCTCTTAGGAAAAGGTGGTGGAGGATAGAGCTGTTTCTCCCCTGTATTAGCCTCAGGCAGAGTGTGTTCAACAGTAGTCTTCCTTGGTTCCGCCGCTTTCTCCCTTTGCTTAGATTCTTCATCTCTAACTTTAGCTTCGACTTCTTTTGCCTTTTCAGCATCAGCTACTTTTCCAGACCTTAAGGTAATAGCCTTGACTTGCTCTTTAGCTTCCTTCCTGCCTGGTACTTCCGTGTCACTGGGAAGAGTGCCAGGTTGACGATTGAGCACTGCATTGGCTAATTGACCGATTTGATTTTCCAAGGTCTTGATAGAAACCGCCTGACTCTTGCACAACAGCTTAAGTTCCTCAAAATCAGCACTAGTAGGTGCAGCTGCACTTCCCTGTTGAGGATATGATTGTCTTGTAGCATACTGCTGTGGTTGCTGGAATCCAGGTGGGTTAAACTGTTTACTCACTCCTTGCTGATATGGTGGCTGAATAGCATTCTGATTATTTCCCCAGCTGAAATTTGGATGATTTCTGTTGTTAGGATGATAAGTCGCTGGCACAGGCTGCTGTTGTCACTGATAATTATTCACATACTGAACAGATTCGTTGACAAGAGAACACTGATCCGTAGCATGAGAACCTGCACAAAGCTCACAAACCATAGCTATTTGATTAACTCCATACGTAGCCAAAGAATCAACCTTCATTGATAGCGCTTGGAGCTGGGCTACAATAGCGGTGGCTGCATCAACTTCCAGAATACCTGCTACCTTGCCTGATGTCATCCTCTGAGTTGGGTTTTGATGCTCATTTGCAGCCATCGTCTCAATAAGATTGTACGCCTCAGTATAGCTTTTAGCCCATAAGGCGCCTCCAGCTGCTGCATCGAGCATAGGCCGAGATTGGGCCCCCAAACCATTATAAAAACCAGTGATTACCATCCAATCCGGCATTCCATGATGTGGACATTTTCTCAACATTTCCTTGTAGCGTTCCCAAGCCTCGCACATAGATTCTGTAGGTTGCTGCGCAAACTGAGTAAGAGCACTCCTCATAGCAGCAGTCTTTGCCATTGGATAAAACTTCACCAGAAACTTTTGCGCAAGATCTTGCCACGTAGTGATGGACCCAGCTGGTTCAGAATGTAACCAGTCTTTAGCTTTATCCCTCAGTGAGAATGGGAAAAGCCTCAACTTGATAGCCTCATCAGTCACGCCATTATACTTAAAAGTGCTGCAGATCTCGACAAAATTCCTTATGTGCATGTTGGGGTCTTCAGTTGCCGCTCCTCCAAAAGAAAAAGAATTCTGCACCATCTGAATAGTGCCCGGCTTGATTTCAAAGGTGTTAGCTTGAATAGCCGGATGAAGGATGCTTGACTGAATGTCATCAATTTTAGGCCGAGAAAAATCCATAAGAGTTGGATCAGCTTGAACAATACGATCTCCCATGTTTACTGGTTCTTTCTGCTCAGTTCCTGAATCCGAATCCTCAAAATCTAACTTCTCCGGAGTATCAATAACTTCGTTTTTTCCTTCAGCTGTATCTAAGGTCCTCTTGCGAGCACGAGAACGAGTTTGCATAAACGCTTGCTAAAGTACCTGAAACACAACCGAAAAGAGTAATTAACTACTACGTCCTAATCACTGAGTCCTAATGACCAATGATGGTAAGTACATAAACTAAACAAATACGCCGAGTCCCCGGCAGCGGCGCCAAAAACTTGTTAGGGCGAAATCACGCACTAATATTCACGCAAGTATACACGTTCGCAAGTAATATAGAATACTTTCTAGTTCGTTCCCTCAGAGACTCAGACTAATTTATTGTCTAATTTAACTCACTCACCAATGTATGATTACTTCTCAATGTTAAGATAATAACACTTAAAATTGTTGATTAAATATTAACTATAATTAACTACTTAATTAACCACTTAACTAACACTTCAATTTATCAATAATAAAACACTCATGAGATCACAACTTCATTATTACTTCCTTCTATAGCCATAGTTATTACCTTTAGCATGTGACAGTGATGATATTAATCGAATAACACGAAACTGATAAAAGCCAACTTTCATTGTACTAATACCATTCTACCAAACATCCACAATTAAGATAGAAGTTGAATAGTCATCAATTATGTTGAGTTCCTATATGTCTACAGAAATTGACAACACAACAATTTAAGCACAAGTTATTCCTTTTGATTACATAGGGCAAATAAAACTGTTAGAGTTACCCACTAATCATGCACAATGTACATGAACCTATGCTAGCATGGCAAGTTCTAAATCTCAAGATCCACCGTCGCTTCACAAGAGATTAACACCCTATCTTATATGTTCGCGACGCACATAAGACGAATACGCACAACCAATACTAGATATCATGCAATCATCACATACTAAAGTTTTAAACAATTAACTAAAGAATTCCATAATAAATCCGTTGCAACCCCATGATCACGATTAGCCCATAATAGAACTTATCGCCATCATGGGTTCATATGAAATCATGATAACAAACACAAGAAAATAATAACTAAACTAATTATATTAAAACAGAGTACGTCACAAGAGTAAATAAGTCAAAGCAAGAAAACTAGCATCCAACGTTACAACAAAACAAGAATCACAAGAATATATGCTTCCTCTTCGCTGCTGTGTGCTAAATCGGTCTTCTTCCTTATCTCCTTCGCTTCTTGCAAAAACACAATCTAAAACATAATCTCCTCTTAATACTCTGTGAAAAACGTCTCAAATCTACTTATATAATAGTCCCATAAAACTCAGATTACATAGAAGTTGGAAGCCAAACAGAAGTAGAAGTCTAAAATAATATATCTTTTTCCCCGACCCTGCGCGGCCGCTCAGCATTTCTGCGCGGGCGCGCAAGGCTGCTGCGCGGCCGCTCAGCATTGCTGCGCGGGCGCGCAGGACCCTTCTGGAAAAATTCCATGTTTGCTCCGTTTCTTCGCCGTAATCTGCCCGTTCTTTTCCTCTCGCAATGGTGAACACATGCCAAGGCTTATTCTTGATGATTCCTCCTCCGAAATGCAACTAATACCCTGAAATGCATAAACACTAGAAAAACGCATCAAATACACAAAATACTTGATTTCAAGACACCAATTTAAGCCATTTTAAGACGTTCTAAGTGGTATAAAATGCCACTTATCAGGCGGTCCAGCACAAGGTCCTAATGCGGCCAGGGTGATGACCGGTGGGGGGTTCATCCATCTACTAGTGAAAAAGGTTACATATTGGTATCTTTGCCTGATCAGCAAGATATCGGGTTTATGCCAAAATTCTTTTCTTTCCAAATTCATTGGATATTGCAACTTTGTTCATACTTTACATGACAGAGGTTTTCAGGAAATGTATGAGAGATATATATGAATATATATATCGGGACTTAATGAAGTATCTCGTAACTTCATTTCATTCAATAATATTTCAAAGATCGAATCTATTCAAGTCTTATGTGGTAGTCCCACCTATGTGATGAACTTCGAAAACTTATTATACTTGGAACGGTGATAGTTCAAGTAGTTTTACAAAAAGATATAAGTATAGTAAAGTAATTGGTAACTTCATCTTCCTTTAAGCTTATATCCAGTAAGTAATTACCTTACACTTGATAAAGGTTTCTAGTAAGTTATCCATTTAGATACTTGCATTATTGTTTACACTATATATTATCTTGCGAGCTATAATGCTCACTCTTGCTTCATTTCTTCATCACACAACGACAGTTAGGAAAGATGGCCAAACTCAATCAGACCCAGCGCAAGCGCGTGGGAAGCGTCCCGCGTCTTTCCGTTGATATCGTAGCTGCTATAGCTGCAGAGGTAGATCTATTTGTAGATCAGGCATTCTACTTTTGGGAATCAATTATGTATAATTATAACTTGTGGCAGATAATGGCAATTAACTGTAAACTTATCAAGTAATCATTTTGGGTTGTAATAACTTTTAAATTGTGGATTCAAGGACTTGTACTTATTTCAATTTCATCTCTGAGACTATAACGGGTTGTGGTATGTGTTATTGTGGGGTCACAGCATGAGGTTATTTATTTTTAATTAAGTTAAGTGTTATTTGTGGAAAGAAAGACCGTGACGACCCGGATCCCCGACCCCGGATCTGGGGGTGTTACAAAGATTAATGAGTTTTAAGTTGGTTAAAACAAGGCAGTTTGTAAAGTTACAAATGCAGTTTGGTGTCAACTTCTTAGAAGGCCATAGGTAGGCCCAAGTGAAGCCTTAGTGTCAAACCAAGTTTATGAGTTATTTTTATGATTTATTAATTAGGAAAAGTCATTTTTGAGTTAAGGCACAAGGTATAAAGGTTCATTTTTTGCCAAGGCACACAAGGGGGTGCCAAATGGTGCATTCAGGAAAGTCGGGTTTGTGCAAGGAGATTATGAGTTCAATTAGGTGAGGCCTAGGTGTGTCTTGATATTTTAAAGATGTATTAAGGTTGGAAGAAGGTAATTTTTTAAGAGTAATCAAGAAAATTGGATTTTTAGTACTTGGGCTTATAGAGTTTTGTGACTAGAAATGAGGTGTGGAGAGAATCAAGTGATCAAGGGTAGAGTGTCTTGAGATAATTCGATACTTACGTGTTTATGTGAAATATATGACATGTTGCTATGTGATTATATGTGATTATGTGCACTAATGTGTTTAAGTAATTATGTGTATAGTTGCATGATAATAAGGTATAGTCGTGCAAGTAGCACCTATATGTTGCATTGGAGTCAAATGGTGTATTAGTATAGTTAGAGAGAGTCATTCGAGTATGTGTAAAAGTATAGAGTATGTTTGGTGATGAGATTTATTATATGTGTATGTCCAAGAGAAAGTAGCATAAAGACTCTTACCATCAAAGTCGAGTAAGCGGGTTTAGGGTTGCTTTACGATTGATTAAGGGCTTTTAGGAGAGGCAAGTGTTCCTCCCCTTCCAAATTCATATTGTGCAACTATTTTGCCTTAACCTATTGATCATTGTTATGCTTCTTTCAATACTTATTCCTTTATTCATTTAACCTTATGATACCATGATTATGATCTTAAACTTGTAAAATATGCGATACCCCCATGATTAGTTAATCCTACTCTTGAATGATTGATCTTTCGTCCTTGATGACCCCACTAGTGAGATGATAATCCGTTTCTGATTAGAACCCCGTAATTCTAATCCTTTGACTTATGATTGTAATTTTATTGCCTGGTATCCCTTGAAAATGGAATAATTGATATCTCTGCTTAGAAACTTTAAAAATTATCCTTTGGCATCAATTTTATAGAAGATAATTGCTTAAATGTAAATTTTCAAACGAATAAATGTTTTTTAAGATTAGTGGATTGGACTAAGACGCAAGTCTCTTTCACACTTATTATATTAGGCTTAAAAGTTGCCTAGGGATCCCAATCAAAATTGTTAGAACCCGGCGAGGTTCGGGATTACTTTACGTCTGATTACCAGCTGTAATCCGTAGCGTCATAAAAATGATTTTGAGCAATGATTTGATTTAAAATGTTTTTGACTTGAAATAATGATGCCATTTACCTAACTTTGAATTATGACTTGTTATATTTTAATTTTGTTTCTTTGTATCACTTGCTGAGCATTTGGCTCACTTCTTACTATTTACCCATGTTATTTCATCTAGCAAGTATGGTTAGAACAAAGCAGACTGCTCGTAAGTCTACCAATGAAGATGTTGAGGCCTATTTGAGAATTCAGGTAGTATAGCCGGCGTTTGTGTGAGGCTCGATAGTCTTGTATAAAAGTTATAATAGTTGTTAGTGTTGGGTTGTTTAAACATTAAACCTTTGCGATCTTGGATTATTTTGTAATCAACTGTTTGTAATATATATCTATCGGTTGTTATCTTTTATTTAATTTTTCGGGTTGCCACAAATTGGGAGGCATTAGAAGATGAAATTGTAAAGGATGTGACCATTTAGGTATTTAAAAGGGACTTGTTAACCGGAAAAAGGGAGCACAAAGGGTTTCATATAGCAGGGTAGGTGTTGATGTTTAAAGGTAGGCATGTCATTCCCAAAACATCTCAGTTTGTGCCAATTGTTTGCGTGAGTATCATAATTCTGCAATGGGGGCTCATTCGGGAGAGCTCAAAATATACCTTCACATTGTCGGTAACTGGTTTTGGGCAGGTATTCAATGAGATGTGGCACAACACGTCCAAGAATGTAAGGTGCGCCAAAAGCAGAAGCATTCACAACAGTCTCTTGTAGGGCTGCTCCAGCCTTTGTCAATTCCGAGTAGAGTGTGGAATGATATTACCTTGGATTTCATTGATGGATTACTGAATTCGAAGGGAGTTAATTCAATACCGGTAGTTGTGGATCGATTGTCAAAATACACACACTTCTTGGGTCTCAAACATCCATACACAGCATTAATGATGGCAGAGGTGTTCTTGAAAGAGATAGTGCAACTTCATGATTTCCCCACTTCAATTGTGTCCGATAGAGACAGAATCTTCTTAAGCACTTTCTGGAAAGAGATGTTCCAAGTGCAAGGGACGGAATTCAAGCGTAGCACGGCATACCACCCACACACTGACGGGAAAACAAAGATAGTAAACAAAGGCCTGGAAACGTATCTGAGGAGCTTTATTGCTGGAAAACTGAAATCATGGGCTAAAAGGCTTCCCCGGGCTGAGTTTTCCTATAATACCTCAACCCACTTATCGACTCAGATTAGTCCGTTCAAGGTGTTATACGGTTGTGAATGATCCGCCTCATCTGGCAAGAGTTGGATTTGGGCATACACAAGTGAATAGCTTAGACGAGTTCTTGCAAGAACGTGAGGCAATTTTGGATGACCTCCGATTTCAAATAACAACTTCGCAACATAAAATGAGAAACTGGCTGTAGATGGGAAGCGTAGGGATGAGTCTTTTCAAATGGGGAACAAGTTTACTTAAAACTCCAACCCTATCGCCAGAATTCGCTAGCTAGATGACCTTATGAAAAGCTAGCTGCCCATTTAAAATTATTCAACTGGTAGGCAAAGTGGCCTACAAGTTAGAGTTACCAGCAACTAGTAAAATCCATCCTGTTTTCCACGTTTCACAGCGTTAACGATCCGATCCATTGGTTTAACTCCAGTTTCAGCTCAACTTCCTTTGAAATTGTCTCCAGAGCTAGAATTGGAGGTAGAACCTGAAGAAGTACTTGACACGCGCACAGTTCGAATTGGTAATTCTGACAGAGAGGAGCTTTTAATCAAGTAAAAAGGCCTATAACCCTATGATGCCACTTGGGACTAGACATAAGCCCAAGACTAAAAGGGTCAATATGTCAGCAGGGCAGAAAAGTAATTACAACATGAGGACTAAAATGGGGAGAGGAAATGAAATTAGGGTATCGATTATTTTGATGAATTAGAAATATAGATCAGGGAGAGAGAAGCCTCGAGAATGCTTCATGTCTGTTTATGCTTTCATTCAGTAGAAATATTATAAATGAAAGTCGAGCTCTATTGTAACTTGGAGGTTTAAACACGTATTATATAAGATATCATTTTAGTATTTGTCAAATCTATTAAGTGAAAGATAAATAAAGTAGTTTCACTTTCGCTCATAAATGTATTTCCGAATTTTATAAAGGAATGAAAGCAAGTAGAGAAATATAAATTTGACACACTTTCACTCCAAAAATAGGATGAAAGTATTTTAATTCCTTATCACTTATTTCCCCCTCTTTAAAAAACTTAGGAGGTGGGCCCAATTGAAAAAATATCTTTTTCTGATCTTCAAGTCAATATAAACATCACTCAAAAAGAATTTTACTTGTACTCTGCAACAATGCTTTATTATAATAAGAACATTGAAATACGTTCAATTTGATATCTTATTTAGCAGTACTTATGTTGCAACTTTAAGTAAGTTTGAGCTTGTTCTTCGTGACTTTCGATCTTAGAACTACTCTTGATGCTTCCATGGGCCACAAAATAGCTTGAACACTTCAGACATTGTACTGAGAACCTGACTCAATCAACTAAAAATGGAAATTCATGGTCATAGACATGGAGCTCATGTGTTTGATAGATAGATTCACTGTTGTGCATCTAATTATATCAAATGCATTGTTCAACTACTCACTTTAGGGTGTAATTCGGGCCGAGCGAGGCGTAATTCGAGCCGGGCGTAATTCGAGCCGGGCGTAATTCGAGCCGAGATTAATTGAGTCGAGTCGGGCCGACTCATTTAGTTAAACGAGTCTAAACCTCTGCCCGAACTCGACTCATTTAATTTCACGAGTCGAGTCGAGCCGACTCATTTAGCTAAACGAGCCGGCTCGTTTAATGTTACACTTAATCGAGCCTAGACCTCTACCCGAACTCAGCTTGTTTAATTTCACGAGTCGAGCCGAGCTGGTTCAAGTAATTAAACAAGCCGGAATCTCTGCTCAAACTCAGCTCGTTTAACTAAACGAGCCGAGTCGAGCCCACTTAAACGCGTTCGAAGCTCAACCTGGTGTGCTGTAGGTGGTTCCTAGCAAGACTATCCATCTGCATTCGGGACATGGCAACAAGCATCACATGTGAAAACTGAAAACAATTAGTTTTCTCCGGATATTATCCTCTACCATATTGTAATTGTGTTATATACCAACTCAGCTATATATGTTATTTTAAGATGCTTATGTTTTTACCTTATTTTTTTACTAATTAGCATTATATGTCTTATAATTTGAGTATTTGTTCTCAGAAATTTCGGGAGTGAGCAAGTATCAAACCCAGAACAAAGATAAGCCCTTAAGCACTTCTTCTACATAATAAATAGAGAATCGAAATAATTTTTTACTCGGTATCCTCCTTTTTTTACTTTCTAGCCATAATATAACTAGTATAATGTATAACATCTATATAGTAACATGTTAGAGTTGGGGAGAACTGCTGATTTGGTGTGGTAGCAGGTGCAGCTTTGACATGAGCTCCTTGCACACTACCTCCTTTGACATTGTTTTTTCCTCTAAAAAATGTATTTTTATTATTAATCATAACTCTGGTTCTTAGATTTTGGTTCTCATTTTATTTCTCGAATTTAAATTAGAAGCTTCAGGTAAACTCCATGCAACTCAAATATATAGGAATTTCTAAATAGGAAGAACATGATGACAGTGGCTTCGGTTCATCTATTTTCACAATACTTGGATTTAACAAATTATTATGTAAAAAGCTATTATCAACGATTTTTTTATTAATATAATAGACCTATTTAATAAATTTATGTATCACATTATATAATTTAAAGAATTCGCTTTATTTTCTCTTTTCATAATCAAATTAATTCAATGTTTAGTTGAATTTTATTCGTGGTAGACCATCTAAATGTTAGAACAATAATCAACAAGTATGTTTTATTTTATTTTTGACTGAAAGTTTGAATTTTGATTATGAATTAAAATCCATATGAATACAATTTTTGATTTCAATAGGAACATTAAGATTATAAATAGGATTCCTGAGCTAGGTTATGGGCAACCATACTTGCAGATGATTTGAAGAAACACAAAGATTGTGGAGTCGTTGAAGAGCACAACGAGTGAACGACGGTCCCCTATAATCGACCCAAAGTAGGAACGCATAGGAGTGCAACTTCTGATTGCTTGAACCACTACTAGATAATGAGTTTCCATACCGACTATGTTCCATTTCACACGATCGCTCCAGATTAAGGCCTCCTTTATTGCCATTGCCTCTGTTATAGCTGGAGAAACCAGATTATCCATAAACAGAGCTTTGGCTTCGATAAGACATCCCTCAGAGTCTCTAGCAACCAATCCAAAACCAACTCCTCCTCGATCACCGATATCTTGGGCCTTAACCCAAAATAAAGCTCCATCTCCTTGAACTTGGTTGGGATTGATGTTTACTCAGATATTGCAGCTATTGCTTCGCTGCAGCAACAATTTTATTTACAATTGAAATATTAAATGTATTTTTTCTAAATACTCTGTTCCTCAATACTATTTTGTATCTACCTACAGATATAAATCCTCAAGGATGATTCAGGTTAAATTGTCCATACTGCCCTCCGTATTTTTAGACATTTACAAATACATGCCATTGGATCAAGTCTCTGCCTCCCTCTATTACATCAAACATAACGTGTTGCTCATGACCACCTCATCTGTCTTTTTGAATCTCCCGTCAAAAATTTGAAAATACTTGGCTCCCATTCAATTTAAGCTTGAAATTCAAATTGCAACTAATAATTTGTATTGGGATGCCTATTCATACAATTAAAATTTGAATTTCAATATATTTTTCTCATATCTTAGCTTTTTACTCTTTTTACTGTTCTCTCTTTTTCTTAATTATCGTTTATTGAATCATAAACTAACTGTGATTGTTTTTATTATTTCAGATTGTGGAGATTGAGAATTAAAAATATAAAAGGTTATAAATATTCCCATCTATTGTTCTTGATTTATTTTTTCACAATCTTAATTAACATCTTAGAGTTATTCAAATTTCACCACGTGTTTGATAAAATGCATAAATATATTTGATGATTGTTATAGTTTTAAGTGTTTGATTTTGTTAGTTTTGTGTATATGACGTTGTTATTTCAAACTGGTTTTGCTATGTTTTAGATTTTTTTTGAAACTGTGCAAATGGAAACAAATGAGATGATAGTTTCTCTTTGTCTTAGAGACGTTCATAAGGTATTTGATGTAATTCCACAAAAATTTTGTAATACTGAGATTTGTTTGATCTTTCGTATAATTAAAAATAAAAAATACAATTATTAGTGTAATTTTTCATACAAGTTTAGTTTGTGCTTACAAATTTTGACAATGGATATTGATCCACCTTCTCAGGTTTTTGCACACAGGACTACATTATCATCTTCCAACCATGTTTGTGACAAACAAAAGATCAGTGTATGTCATCAGGTACATTAGGCCTAATGATCTCCTCAGTATCTATAGCCTGCAATCTCTAGGGTACCGTAAAGTTAATCTAAAAAATTATCCGAAACTATCTAAATCCGATAACTCATTCCAAAATTCCTTACTAATAAGTAGATAAAGATTTTTATAAAAGCAAATAATATATGTAAATCTAAATAGACGTCTTATTAATAAATATAGCAAGGTTCTTAAGACATCTCCAAGAGTGGCTTGGACTTATTTTGGTCCAAATTCACCCAATATTGACTTAAATCTCGGTCCAAATTTCGATCAGTGAATATTGCAAGTCCAAATTTATTATTATTGGAGGTTGCATATCAACAGCTATTTATTTATTTATATTCTGCATTTTTTACATTTTTATTACCTTTAATGTTTCTTATATAAATTTTCAGATCACTTATTTATCGATTTCAGAGATAAGAACCTAATTTGAAAAGAAAAACCAAATTGTCATTGAACTATAACAGCGATTTAGAGACACGGAGCTTCGAATTACAGACAAAGATAATTTACTGTCTTAATCAATTTTGTATATTCACATACTCTGCAGAGTACAACCTCTAATGGCAGATGATTGTCATAAAGCACTCTTGTTGTTGCTTTTCATACCTCGAAAAATTTAGTTGGTTGCGGCATTGGTTTTTCTGATCTCAAGAAGCCCTCAAGAAAATATAATGCTTAATTGAAAAGTATGGTGAACAGTTATAGCCCATATCTTGATATTTGACTTGGTGTGCAATTATTTCATATTTTAGTACTAAATTAACTGATTATTTGTGGTTGTCGCAGATTAGAACATAGAGTATACAACCTCTCAAGAATGAGAGAATCAGCAAAAACTCGGCATGAAGAATTTGGAATACCAATAGATTGGATGGTAGACATTGGTTATGTAACACAGGTATGTACATCTGCTTCGTAAAATTTTTAATTTCAATAGAAATTTATATAATGATTGATACTTCTATGTAGAGTATCCTCCCCGATTTCCTAGCATTGAAATGTTCACTTTTGATCTTGATCTTATAGATGTTCCAATTATTAAATAGAGCAAGGTTCTGAAGACATATCCAAAAATGGCTTGGACTGCTTCGGCCCAAATTCACCCAATATTGACCTAAATCTCGGTCCAAATTTTGATCAGTAAATAGTGCAAGTCCAAATTTATTATTATTGGAGGTTGTAAAAACTATTTTTTGTATATCAATAGAATAGTTTATTTATTTACATTTTGCATTTTTTACATTTTTATTATCTTTAATGTTTGTTATATAAATTTTCAGATCACTCATTTATCGAATTCAGAGATAAGAACATAATTTGAAAAGAAAAACCAAGTTTTCATTGAACTACAATAGCGGCTTAGAGACACGGAGCTTCGACTTGCAGATGAAGGTAATTTATTATCTTAATCATTTTTGTATATTCATGTACTCTGCAAAGTACGACCACTGATGGAAGATGATTGTCATAAAGCAAACCTATTGTTGCTTTTCCTACCTCAAAAAAATTAGTTGGTTGCGGTATTGGTTTTCCTGATCTCAAGAAGCCCTCAAGAAAATATAAGGCTTATTTGAAAAGTATGGTTAACAGGTATTGCTCAAATCATGATATTTGACTTGGTCTGTAATTATTTCATATATTAATACTAAATAAACTGATTATTTGGGGTTATCGCAGATTAGAACATGGAGTCTACAACCTCAAAAGAATGAGAGAATCAGCAAAAGCTCGGCATGAAGAATTTAGAATACTAATGGATTGGATGATAGACACTGGTTATATAGTACATGTACATACATCTGCTTCCTAGCATTTTTAATTTAAATAAAAATTTATATAATGACTGATACTTCTATGCAGAGTATCCTCCATGATTTCCTAGCATTGAAATGTTCAAACACTTTTGATCTTATAGATGTTCCATGTATATTTAAAACAAGACTAAAATTATAATTTTAAGGAGAGGAAAGTTCAACATTCTCCATAAATCACATGTCTAAATAACTAAATATAGGGAAATAGTCAAACAATTATAATTACTAGAACCCCACACGCTAGGCCGCTAGGCCACATGATAAGTGGCATTTTATACCACTTAGAACATCTTAAAATGGCTTAAATTGGTGTCTTGAAATCAAGTATTTTGTGTATTTGATGCGTTTTTCCAGTGTTTATGCATTTCAGGGTATTAGTTGCATTTCAGAGGAGTAATCATCAAGAATAAGCCTTGACATGTGTTCACCATTGAGAGAGGAAAGGAAGGGGCAGATTACGGCGAAGAAACAGAGCAAACTCAGGATTTTTCCAGTAGGGTCCTGAGCGCCCGCTCAGCAATGCTGAGCGACCGCGCAGGAAGTTAAGCGCCCGCTCAGCTATGCTGAGCGGCCGCGCAAGGTCGGGAAATTAAATAGTTATTTTTAGACTTCTACTTCTGTTTGGCTTCCACTTCTATGTAATCTGAGTTTTATGAGACTATTATATAAGTAGATTTGGAGACGTTTTCACGAGAGAGGATGGTGGTATTAAGCAAGGAGCGAAGGAGATAAGGAAGAAGACCGTTTTAGCACACAGCAACGAAGAGGAAGCATATTTTCTTGTGATTCTTGTTTCGTTGTAACGTTGGATGCTAGTTTTCTTACTTTGAACCTATTTACTCTTGTGACGTACTCTGATTTAATATAATTAGTTTAAGTTATTATTTTCTTGTGTTTGTTTATCATGATTTTATATGAACCCATGATGACGATGAGTGCTATTATGGGCTAATCGTGATCATGGGGTCGCAACGGATTTACTATGGAATTCTTTAGTTAATTGTTTAATACTTTAGTGTATGATGATTGTATGATATCTAGTATTGGTTGTGCGTATTCGTCTTATGTGCGTCGCGAACATATAAGATAGGGTGTTAATCTCTTGTGAAGCGACGGTGGATCTTGAGATTTAGAACTTGCCATGCTAGCATAGGTTCATGTATGATGTGCATGATTAGTGGGTAACTCTAACAGTTTTATTCGCCCTGTGTAATCAAAAGGAATAACTTGTGCTTAAATCGTTGTGTTGTCAATTTCTGTAGACATATAGGAACTCAGCATAATTGATGACTATTCAACTTCTATCTTAATTGTGGATGTTTGGTAGAATGGTATTAGTACAATGAAAGTTGGCTTTTATCAGTTTCGTGTTATTCGATTAATATCATCATTGTCACATGCTAAAGGTAATAACAATAACTATTGAAGGAAGTAGTAATGAAGTTGTGATCTCATGAGTGTTTTAATATTGTTAATTTGAATTGTTAATTAAGTGATTAATTAAGTAATTAATTGTAGTTAATATTTAGTCAACAATTCTAAGTGTTAGTGTCTTAACATTGGGAAGTAATCATACATTGGTGCGTGAGTTTAATTAAACAATAATTAGTCTGAGTCTCTGTGGGAACGAACTAGAAAGTATTCTATATTACTTGCGAACGCGTATACTTGCGTGAATATTAGCGCGTGTTTTCGCCCTAACAAGTTTTTGGCGCCGCTACCGGGGACTCGGCGTATTTGTTTAGTTTATGTACTTACCATCATTGGTCATTAGGACTCAGTGATTAGGACGTAGTATTTACTTATTGTTTCCGGTTGTGTTTCAGGTTCTTTAGCAAGCGTTTATGCAAACTCGTTCTCGTACTCGCAAGAGGACTTTAGATACAGCTGAGGACACAGACGAAGTTCTTGATATTCCGTAGAAGATAGATTTTGAAGATTCGGATTCAGGAACTGAGCAGAAAGAACCAGTAAACATGGGTGATCATATTGTTCAGGCTGATCCAGCTCTTATGGACTTTTCTCGGCCAAAAATTGATGACATTCAGTCAAGCATTCTTCATCCAGCTATTCAAGCTAACACCTTTGAAATCAAGCCGGGCACTATTCAGATGGTGCAGAATTCTGTTTCTTTTGGAGGGGCTGCGACTGAAGACCCCAACATGCACATAAGGAATTTTGTCGAGATCTGCAGCACTTTTAAGTATAATGGCGTAACTGATGAGGCTATCAAGCTTAGGCTTTTCCCATTCTCACTGAGGGACAAAGCTAAGGACTGGTTACATTCTGAACCAGCTGGGTCCATCACTACTTGGCAAGATCTTGCGCAAAAGTTTCTGGTGAAGTTTTATCCGATGACAAAGACTGCTGCTATGAGGAGTGCTCTTACTCAGTTTGCGCAGCAACCTACAGAATCTATGTGCGAAGCTTGGGAACGCTACAAGGAAATGTTGAGAAAGTGTCCACATCATAGAATGCCTGATTGGATGGTGATCACTGGTTTCTATAATGGTTTGGGGGCCCAATCTAGGCCCATGCTCGATGCAGCAGCTGGAGGCGCCTTATGGGCTAAAAGCTATACTGAGGCTTATAATCTTATCGAGACTATGGCTGCAAATGAGCATCAAAACCCAACTCAGAGGATGATGCCTGGGAAGGTAGCAGGTATTCTGGAAGTCGATGCAGCCACTGCTATTGCAGCGCAGCTCCAAGCGCTGTCAATGAAGGTTGATTCTCTGGCTACATATGGAGTTAATCAAATAGCTATGGTTTGTGAGCTTTGTGCAGGTTCTCATGCTACGAATCAGTGTTCTCTTGTCAATGAATCTGTTCAGTATGTGAATAATTATCAGCGACAACAGCAGCCTGTGCCAGCTACTTATCATCCTAATAACAGAAATCATCCAAATTTCAGCTGGGGTAATAATCAGAATGCTATTCAGCCACCATATCAGCAAGGTGTGAGTAAACAGTTTAATCCACATGGATTCCAGCAACCACAGCAATATGCTCAAAGGCAATCATATCCTCAACAGGGAAGTGCAGCTGCACCTACTAGTGCTGATTTTGAGGAACTTAAGCTGTTATGCAAAAGTCAGGCGGCTTCTATCAAGACCTTGGAAAACCAAATAGGTCAAATAGCCAATGCAGTGCTCAATCGTCAACCTGGCATTCTTCCCAGTGACACTGAAGTACCAGGCAGGAAGGAAGCTAAAGAGCAAGTCAAGGCTATTACCTTAAGGTCTGGGAAACTGGCTGATGCTGAAAAGCCAAAAGAAGGAGAAGCTGAAATTAGAGATGAAGAAGCTAAGCAAAAGGAGAAAGCGGCGGAACCAAGGAAGACTACTGTTGAACACACTCTGCCTGAGGGTAATACAGGGGAGAAACAGCTCTATCCTCTACCACCTTTTCCTAAGAGATTGCAGCAACAAAAGCTGGATAGACAGTTCGGTAAGTTTCTGGAGGTGTTCAAGAAACTTCACATCAATATACCTTTCGCTGAGGCTCTGGAGCAAATGCCTAGTTATGCGAAGTTTATGAAGAATATTCTTTCAAGGAAGGTGAAACTGGATGACCTTGAGACCGTTGCTCTCACGGAAGAATGCAGCGCTGTTCTGCAGCAAAAGTTACCTCCAAAGCTAAAAGATCCAGGTAGCTTCACCATTCCTTGCACCATTGGCAAGTTGACTTTTGACAAGTGTCTTTGTGATTTGGGAGCAAGCATCAATCTGATGCCGTTGTCGATCTTTAAAAAGTCGGAATTGCCTGATCCAAAACCCACATACATGTCTCTACAATTGGCTGATCGTTCTATTACTTACCCAAGGGGCATAGTGGAGGATGTGCTAGTCAAGGTGGATAAGCTCTTCTTTCCTGCAGATTTTGTTATTCTGGATTTTGAGGAAGATAAGAAGATTCCCATAATCTTGGGAAGACCTTTCTTGGCTACTGGCAGTACCTTAATAGATGTGCAGAAAGGTGAACTTACGATGCGGGTACAAGATCAGGATGTGACCTTCAACGTATTCAAGGAAATGAAATTCCCTACAGAAGATGAGGAGTGCTTAAAAATGGATGTGATTGATTCTGCGGTTACTTCGGAACTCGATCGCATGCTAATGTCTGATGCATTGGAAAATGCCTTAGTGGGGGATTTTGACAGTGATGATGAGGATGGCAACGAGCAATTACAATATCTGAACGCTTCTCCCTGGAAGCGAAAGCTGGACATGCCGTTTGAATCTCTTGGTGCTTCTGACCTCAAGAATGCTGAAGGAAAGCTCAAACCATCAATAGAGGAAGCACCTACCTTGGAGCTCAAGCCATTACCTGAACACTTGAGGTATGCATTTTTAGGTGATACATCTACTTTACCTGTTATTATTGCATCTGACCTTTCAGGTAGTGAGAAAGACAAGCTCTTAAGGATTTTGAGAGAATTCAAATCAGCTATTGGATGGACCATAGCAGACATCAAGGGGATCAGCCCTTTATATTGTATGCATAAAATTCTGCTAGAGGAAGGTAGTAAACCGACTGTTGAACAGCAGCGCAGACTTAATCCTATCATGAAGGAGGTGGTGAAGAAAGAAATTCTGAAATGGCTAGATGCAGACATCATTTATCCTATTTCTGACAGTTCGTGGGTGAGCCCCATACAATGTGTACCTAAGAAAGGAGATATCACTGTGGTAGCAAATGAGAAGAATGAGCTCATCCCCACTCGAACAGTTACAGGATGGAGAGTATGCATGGATTATCGAAAGTTGAACAAAGCCACAAGGAAGGATCACTTCCCTCTTCCATTCATTGATCAGATGCTTGACAGGTTGGCTGGTCATGAGTATTATTGTCTTCTGGATGGCTATTCAGGGTATAATCAGATTTGTATTGCACCAGAGGATCAGGAAAAGACTACCTTCACTTGTCCATTTGGCACGTTTGCTTTTCGCAGAGTTTCGTTTGGGTTATGTGGTGTCCCGACCACTTTTCAGAGATGTATGATGGCTATATTCTCTGACATGATTTGAAATAATGTCGAGGTGTTCATGGATGACTTCTCCGTCTTTGGACATTCGTTTGATGAATGTTTGAATAATCTTCGCGCCGTACTCAAAAGGTGCGTGGAAACTAATTTGGTGCTCAATTGGGAGAAATGTCATTTTATGGTGCATGAAGGCATTATTATGGGGCATAAGGTCTCTAGCAAGGGTCTGGAGGTGGACAAGGCCAAGGTGGGAGTTATTGAAAATCTTCCACCACCTATTTCTGTGAAAGGAATCCGTAGTTTTCTTGGTCATGCGGGTTTTTATCGGCGATTCATCAAGGACTTTTCGAAGATATCTAAGCCGTTGTTCTATTTGCTTGAGAAAGATGTGCCTTTCAAATTTGATGATGAATGTTTGGCGGCATTCGAGACTCTCAAGAAGAGTTTGATCACTGCACCAGTTATTACAGCACCAGATTGGACAGAGCCGTTTGAGTTGATGTGTGATGCGAGTGATTATGCGGTAGGTGCAGTTCTGGGACAGCGCAAGAATAATCTCTTTCATGTGGTCTACTATGCGAGTAAGACCTTAAATGGGGCCCAAATGAACTACACCACTACGGAGAAGGAGCTCTTGGCTATAGTCTTTGGTTTCGAGAAATTTCGATCTTATCTGCTTGGGACTAAAGTAACAGTATTCACTGATCATGCGGCCATTCGCTATTTGGTTTCCAAGAAGGATTCGAAGCCGAGACTCATTCGTTGGGTGCTCTTACTTCAGGAATTTAAGTTAGAAATCAAGGATCGAAAAGGTACTGAAAATCAAGTAGCTGACCATCTCTCTAGGTTGGAGAATCCCGAGTCTACTTCACAAGATAGGACATTAATCAATGAATCTTTTCCGGATGAGCATTTGTTCGCAGTTCAGGAGGAAGAGCCATGGTTTACAGATATTGTAAACTATCTTGTTAGCAATATAATGCCTCCTAATTTGACCTCCGCTCAAAAGAAAAAGTTTCTGCATGATGTGAAGTGGTATATGTGGGATGAACCATATTTGTTTAGACAGGGAGCTGACCAGATCATCAGGAGATGTATCCGGTTCTGTGAGACGGAGGGGATATTACGAGACTGCCACTCCACAGTTTATGGTGGACACTATGGTGGTGAGAAGACGGCAGCTCGTATTCTGCAAGCAGGTTTTTTCTGGCCTACTTTGTTTAAGGATGCTCATCAGTTTGTTTTAAGGTGTGATCGTTGCCAAAGAGTGGGAAATTTGACGAGAAAGGATGAGATGCCGTTAAATGTGAAGCTTGAAGTCGAGGTTTTTGATGTTTGGGGAATCGATTTTATGGGGCCTTTTGTCTCATCCTGCAATAATCAGTACATCTTGCTGGCAGTCGATTATGTCTCAAAATGGGTAGAAGTCAAAGCTTTACCGACAAATGATGCAAAGGCAGTGCTGAATTTTCTTCGTAAGCAGATTTTCACAAGGTTTGGAACACCTCGTGTAATCATAAGTGATGAAGGGTCGCATTTCTGCAACCGTAAGTTCACTTCTATGATGCAGCGTTATAATGTGAATCATCGAGTTGCTACTGCCTATCATCCGCAAACAAATGGTCAAGCGGAAGTGTCTAATAGAGAGATCAAGCGCATTCTAGAGAAGGTTGTTTGTCCGTCAAGGAAGGATTGGTCTTTAAAGCTCGATGAAGCTGTTTGGGCTTACAGAACAGCATACAAAACTCCACTTGGTATGTCCCCGTTTCAATTGGTGTATGGTAAGGGATGTCATTTACCTGCGGAGCTTGAGCATAAGGCCTACTGGGCGTTGAAAAAGTTGAACCTGGACTTAGATGCAGCTGGTAAGAAAAGAATGCTTCAGCTTAATGAACTTGATGAATTCCGACTTCAAGCGTACGAGAATAACAAAATGTATAAGGAAAAGGTGAAGAGGTGGCACGATAGGAAGCTACATCCTAAGTTATTCGTGTCGGGACAACAAGTTCTCTTATTCAACTCTCGTCTCCGACTTTTTCCTGGGAAGTTGAAATCGAGGTGGTCTGGACCTTTTATTATCAAAACTGTGTTTCCACATGGAGCGGTGGAAATTTTTGAGAATGATCCGGACCAAGCATTCATGGTTAATGGTCAGCGTTTGAAGCACTAATATGGGGACATGGCAAACCGAGAAATGGTTAGTGCCATTTTATTGACTACTTGAGAAAGGTACGTAACGTCAAGCTAATGACGAAAAAGAAGCGCTGCGTGGGAGGCAACCCATGATTTGTTGTTACAGGAACCCTTGGAAGTTAATAACCTATCCAAAACACAAAAAATCAGAAAATCGGGACTGAAATTTTTTTTTTCCAGTGACCCCCTGAGCGCCCGCTCAGCTCTGCTCAGCGACCGCTCAGCAAGCTGAGCGCCCGCTCAGCTCTGCTGAGCGACCGCTCAGCAAGCTGAGCGCCCGCTCAGCTCTGCTGAGCGACCGCTCAGCAAGCTGAGCGCCCGCTCAGCTTTGCTGAGCGACCGCTCAGGGGTCGGCTGCCAGAATTTTTTTTTACAGTTCATAAAAATACAAAAAAAAAATCAGAAAATTAAAAAAACCCAACACAGCCCATAAACCCACGAACTCTTTTCCTATTACTCCATGACTTTTATCCCTCAACCTCACTCCTAATCTAATTTAACCTAATCCACACCCTATATATACATACAACTATCCTACATATCTCCCACAAACTTTCTACACTTAAACTCTCTCCCAAACACAAAAACTCAGTTCTTAAACACTTTTATTCAAGATTCAATGGCACCCAAGAGAGCACGAACTATTGATAGCAGCAGCACAGTCCCTACTGCTGATTCATCGAGGGGTACTGCTGCAAGGCTTCGGTTGAATGACAGAGCTGCGGAGGAGGAGTACACTAGGCTTTTGGGGAAGCCGATTCTGAAGGAGAGAGGGTTTTTACCATCGGGGAGGGATGGTGAGTTGCTACCCATGATTGCAGAGAAGGGGTGGATAGCTTTTTGTGAGTCGCCCGAAGCAGTGCCGATGAGCGTGGTTCACGAGTTCTATGCGAACGCGAAGGCTGAAAAGAATGGGTTTTCTGTGGTCCAAGGGCTGACGGTTGATTATCACCCAGCGGCGATTCGCCGTGTGATTGGGCAGCGAGAGAGGAAGCCCGAGGAGGAGAACTGGAATGAGAAGACTGCTGAGGATTTTGACTTGGATTTGATTTGTGCTACTCTCTGTAGGTCGGGCACAGTTTGGACCTTCAAGACCGGCACTAATGAGTATCGTCACTTCCCGACGATCGCTATGAACAGGTATGCCCGTGCATGGAATGCATTTATTTGTGCTAATATTTTGCCTTCTTCGCATGCACACGAGGTCACAGTTGAGAGAACACAGTTGTTGTGGGGAATTCTTAATGAGGAGTACTATGTGGACCTTGGTGAGTCTATCTACCAAGGAATTCTGAAGTTTTTGAGGGGAGCTAAGCATATGAACATCCCTTATGCATCCACGGTTACAAAGCTTTGCCGAGCAGTGGGAGTGAACTGGCCGGCTCATGAGCAGTTGCAGTGGCCGGCCGCTCCGATTGATTCTGGGACTCTGAATGGGATGCAGGAGTGGACCGGTGGTGAGCCCGAGGAGCATGGGCTGGGTTATCGTCTTCCAGGAGGGCGTCCAGCACGAGGTGCTACTATGGCTAGGCCTAGGCGTGATGAGGCTGGTTCTTCGAGAGCTCAGGAGGGTGCTGGGATGGCTGATACCCAGTATAGGAGGCTTTCACGGCGGATGGATGCCATGTACGAGACGCATAGCAGGTTTGCTCAGGAGCTCACCCTTGCGTTAGGGACTGCTTTTCGAGGCCTTGGAGCTGATATCCAGTGGCCAGTTTTTGGTGAGGACTCTGCATACCCGCCGCCTGATACTCCACTCACTGAGGGTGATGATGATGATGACTCCGAGTAGGTATACCCTGTGTTCCTTTCTACTACCTTCACTGGGGACAATGAAGATTTTAAGTTTGGGGGTGGTAGTTAAGGAATATTTTGTGTGTCTCATATAGCTGCATATTCATGATAGTTTAGTTCATATAGTTGCATAATTTTTTCCATATAGTTTTTTTTTTATTTTATTGCTTTATTTGTTTATCATGTCATGTAGCTCATGTATATACCATGATCCCTTTTGCGATAATTTATCGACTGAATTGTGATATTGATGCGAGTGTAGTGATAGCATTAAAGTGATATTGAGTCGTGTAGGTTGATATGCATGCTAGAAGCACTTGTAGTTTCACTAAGTCTTAGAGAATGCTTAAGGGCTAGATTGTTGTTATGATCTGATTGTTTTCGAGGTTAATCTATTTATTATGCTTAGAATTCGATAATAGGTTCTTAGTGATAAAGGCATGAAAAAGAAAAAAAAATGGAGTAAAAATGGAATTTGTTGCTAGTTGTGGCTAGGCGTCAAATGGCTAGTAGCCGGCTCACATGTTATGCGAGTAGTCTAGGGTTGCGCAAGATGGAGCGAAACGCACTTGCTCAGAAATTCAAAAAAAAAAAGAAGAAGAAAAGAAAAAAAAAATCTGGTGTTTATACATAATTGATCACGAGTGGGCTCTTTGGTATTCGAGTTATTAAGTTCTTAGGGGACTTTGTGCCTAGTGACCTAAGGCTTTTAGAGTCTGGGATCCGCTAACCTAACGCTCGTTACATGGATACCATTGTATAAGTCTTTTGTGGACCTCACTCATTGCACGGTCAAATAAGCATTGTTGTCGTAAATAAAAAGCATGATTCCGTAATAAGCTCCAAAATTCTTGTAGTGTTATATGTCGCTTTGTTCCTAGAATTTTTATTCTTTGTATAATCATGTCATTGCCTTGATCATAATTGAGTCATAATAATTGGTCTAGTTCCGAAGCATATCTTTTAAGCATCTGCACACACCACGTTTCTGGCTGTATGTTCGTTTGCATGAGTTTATTGATCTTTAGTCGCCTAACTGCATTTGTTGAGATGTTGCAATTTGGTTGGTTTGTTCGTAGTAAGGGGGATCGCTGCATTTTCATATAGATTGCATTCATGCATGTTTTATTTGTTTTTGAGTCTGTGACACTTGAGGACAAGCATCGATTTAAGTTTGGGGGTGTGATAAGTGGCATTTTATACCACTTAGAACATCTTAAAATGGCTTAAATTGGTGCCTTGAAATCAAGTATTTTGTGTATTTGATGTGTTTTTCTAGTGTTTATGCATTTCAGGGTATTAGTTACATTTCGGAGGAGTAATCATCAAGAATAAGCCTTGACATGTGTTCACCACTGAGAGAGGAAAGGAAGGGGAAGATTACGGCGAAGAAACGGAGCAAACTCAGGATTTTTCCAGTAGGGTCCTGAGCGCCCGCTCAGCAATGCTGAGCGACCGCGCAGGAAGCTGAGCGCCCGCTCAGCTATGCAGAGCGGCCGCGCAGGGTCGGGAAATTAAATAGGTATTTTTAGACTTCTACTTCTGTTTGGCTTCCACTTCTATGTAATCTGAGTTTTATGGGACTATTATATAAGTAGATTTGGAGACATTTTCACGAGAGAGGATGGTGGTATTAAGCAAGGAGCGAAGGAGATAAGGAAGAAGACCGTTTTAGCACACAGCAACGAAGAGGAAGCATATTTTCTTGTGATTCTTGTTTCGTTGTAACGTTGGATGCTAGTTTTCTTACTTTGAACCTATTTACTCTTGTGACGTACTCTGATTTAATATAATTAGTTTAAGTTATTATTTTTTTGTGTTTATTTATCATGATTTCATATGAACCCATGATGACGATGAGTGCTATTATGGGCTAATCGTGATCATGGGGTCGCAACAGATTTACTATGGAATTCTTTAGTTAATTGTTTAATACTTTAGTGTGTGATGATTGTATGATATCTAGTATTGGTTGTGCGTATTCGTCTTATGTGCGTCGCGAACATATAAGATAGGGTGTTAATCTCTTGTGAAGCGACGGTGGATCTTGAGATTTAGAACTTGCCATGCTAGCATAGGTTCATGTATGATGTGCATGATTAGTGGGTAACTCTAACAGTTTTATTCGCCCTGTGTAATCAAAAGGAATAACTTGTGCTTAAATCGTTGTGTTGTCAATTTCTGTAGACATATAGGAACTCAGCATAATTGATGACTATTCAACTTCTATCTTAATTGTGGATGTTTGGTAGAATGGTATTAGTACAATGAAAGTTGGCTTTTATCAGTTTCGTGTTATTCGATTAATATCATCATTGTCACATGTTAAAGGTAATAACAATAACTATTGAAGGAAGTAGTAATGAAGTTGTGATCTCATGAGTGTTTTAATATTGTTAATTTGAATTGTTAATTAAGTGATTAATTAAGTAATTAATTGTAGTTAATATTTAGTCAACAATTCTAAGTGTTAGTGTCCTAACATTGGGAAGTAATCATACATTGGTGCGTGAGTTTAATTAAACAATAATTAGTCTGAGTCTCTGTGGGAACGAACTAGAAAGTATTCTATATTACTTGCGAACGCGTATACTTGTGTGAATATTAGCGCGTGTTTTCGCCCTAACACCACACCATGGCAGTCACGGGGAGCCATATCTCATGGTAATATACAGTTGTGATTTATAAGGTTCAAGTTCTTCATGATGGATTTTTACACATTGCAAGAATCGAATTAGTAACAGTATTCAAAAGCCAAGCTCAATCTAATCACTTTTGTTGATTATAAAAAGGGTTTAAGAAGATAACACAAAGCAAACAATATGACATAGCATTTCTAAATGTTGTCAATTATAGAAAATGTCTTTACTTCAATGTCTTAAAATTATAGTTACTAGAAAGAAAAAAATGGTAAATTTTAGAGGGTCCTGAAATTTTACTTATTCGGAAGTTGAAATCTGAGACTATCTTAAGCGCTGCAAAAATCTATAATTACATATCCTAATGGAGTACCAACATTCTAAAAATAATCATATGAATACAGCTCTTAAGATGCACCACTTGGTAATGAATCATGGTTCAAAGTATCTCAACTAATAAACTATATATAATAGAAAAGTAGTTATTATTGGTCTCTATATCGGGTCGTCATTTTTCTGCACCCTCTGTTACACTTGATACTGTAAAATACAACCATACAGTGCATTATGCAATAAGTTCTTATTAGTTACTTGCTAATAAATCTCAAACGCGATGGAATTGTTGGATAATTTTATGCAAATGGATGATGATCACTAGTCCTCAATTGATCATTTTTCTTCTAACAGGACATTCAAAGGTGATAAGAGATTTTTTTTTTTATATTTGGTATGAAGTAATATATAATATATGTACATCATTCCAATATTAATAGATTGATGTAGGCCTAATGACGGAACAGAGGATTAAAAAAACCGCAGAGTCCATAATATTATGTTAGGATGTATAGGATGTGTGTTGACTGACATAGGTTTCTAAATGAATTTTTTAATAATTTCTTATACTTTCATTTAATTTAGGTTCAAATGTAAATTAGGTATTGTGTAGGTGTGAGGCTTTTAGTTTCAGTGTAAGAATCTATAGTTGTACAAAAATATGCTCCTAGCTTTGAATCTTTGTTATATATGTATCATAAGTTCTTGATGCTTTAGGAATAAAACCTCTGGCATGGAAGTACCATGCACAAGCTCATAGATTGTGTGTTGCTGGAGAAGCTCATAGACCCATTTTTCCACTTTTTTATACATCATCCTCAGATAAACAGATCTTCCTCCATGCAGTTTGTGTGCTAAATTATTTGTTGTTTGCATGCTAAACTATCTTAAATTCGAGTACCCTTGCACAAATATTTATTTAATCCATAACTCTTACATGTATAATATGAATTCAATCAATGCACAATTTTATACATACCTCAAAACTGTTATATATGAAGGCATATTGATTCATTTAAGTCTTATTATTTGCAGATGCAGTTGACATCCATGATGAAGAGACATAGGCTTATGATTTGGTAAGTAAGTTTTACATAACAACTGTACACTTTATGACCGGAACGATGTTTAATCTCATCAACATGGTCATATCATGTCACTATGGAACAGATCAATCAAAAAATATTTGTGTTAGATTCCAACAAAGAGAATGCTCATTTGGTCAACAGTTTCACATATTCGATATCATAGTCAAAAGGGTTTCTTATTTATGGATTATGTGTTGCATGTTTATTGAAGAAGCTTCAAAATTTGCAAATGACATGGAGAAATATGGAGTAGAACCCTGAATTTGGTAATATACAATGACATAGTCAAAGGGTTTCTCCTTGGCCTGATGAGCTGGAAAGACAAGATTGAGTTCAACAAATAATACAAATAAATTTAAACCCAGATACTTTCACATGCAATATTTTCTATTAAAGTTATATGTTTTCACATACAAATAAATCATGTAGGAAGATCGAGTTATATGTCTTGACATGTCAGTGTATTGCATAAGTTGGGTGTGAATTACTTTTGTATTTGATTCTAATCTACAAGATGAGCAGTTGGTGTATGAGGTAAACTATTTTTTACAGTGAGAGGCATTGGAAGAACCAGAGTGTTGAATTACCAGTAAGTACAATCTAGGAACTTATACAATTGAGTGATTTTAATCTTTGATTTATTTTGAGTCTAGAATTTCCTATTTAGTTCAGTCTAGAGTTATATATTCTATTGATTTGATTTTGTTTTTAAATTTTTCTACACCTCAGAGACACTGTGTCTAGAGTAATAATTTGAATTTGTACCTTTGTTAATGTCCCTAGGGTCCGCTAATGTGCCGCATTTGTTTTCAGAGAAGTCATGGATTGTATTGATGGATACTTATGAGAGGGGAATTTTAATAACTTATTTTAATTTATAAACACAATATTGTGCTACTGCTGAAATGCATCAGGCTATAGCTTTGGTATGTGGTGAAGTAATAGGAGAGGTTATAACTGAGCCTGTGCAGTAACAACTGCAACAATACATGGAAGTTTGTAGTAAAATGTGTACTTATTTGAAAAGGAGATAGTATAAATCAGTATTTAAATTATTTAAAGATATAATTATCAAAATTTAAATAAGTACATCTTTCATATTTTGGAATTGTAAGAATGTTAGAGTCTTAGAAATTTTACAAATTTAAAATTTTACAAAAGCATAATAGAATGAAAATTTTATATTCATTTGGTTTTCAAATTTACATCGATTTTACTTTTAAAAGTAGAAAGTAACTAAATATTTGGTACAAGAATAGTAAAGCTGTAACACCCCCAAATCCGGGGTCGGGGATCCGGGTTGTCACGAGTTCCATTTCCCTTAATAACACCCAATCTTAATAATTAATCAACTACTCTGTACTGTGACCCCACAATAAACACACACACCACAAGTTATAGTCTCAGAGATGAACATCCAAAAAATAATCACAAGTCATTTTATTCCACAATTATCTGCCAATACACCTTAAAAGGTTTTCTGGATAAATTTACATTTTCTTTGCCATTATTACAATTCATATTATACATGAGTCTGGTACATCAAAAGTTGAAAGCCTAGCCTATTGGTAGTTCCTACCTCAGCTACAGCGGCATCAACGCTTCCCGAAGACTACAGAACGTTTTCTAACCGCTTGCGAATCGGGAGCTTGGTCCTGTTCATCTTGTCTATCTGATGTTGTGTGATGAAAGAAGAAGGCAAGGGTGAGCAACAAGCCCACCAAAATAATATATAATATGATTAACAATATACGAGCCTTCTCATAGTACTCATGAAAGTCTTGGTCAAAAGAAATGAACCAAGTTTGATATCTTAATGCGATGAAGTCGCAAAATATTCAGTATATATACATATATACTTTTCAAAATCTTGGAAGTCCTCTTCCATGCATAATATACACAAAGTTCCAGTTTATAACTGTATATAAAAAAATATCATTGCAAGGTGATCTCATATATCTAACCTTGTCTCAACATTTTTCTGAAAGTCTCGGTCATTCATAAGACAACCATTAACTAGATATAAGTTTAAATCGGTGAAGTTACAAGATACTCCAATATACTTATATCTTTTCCAGATACTACTTGAACTACCACCGTTCAAGTTATAATTAGTTTCAAAAGTTCATCGCATAGATGAGACTACAAGACCAGATTTGAATAGATTAAATCTTTTAAAATATCATCAAAATACAATGAAGTTACGAGATACTTCATTTGATGCAAACATTATTTTGAAAACTTGACCCTGCCAACACTCAACAATCGCCCAACCGTAGCCTTTCTATCGAAGTGCTCTGGGTAGTGTTGCAGAAATATCCAATTGGATGATGAACTCATTACGGGAGTTTGCCGCGCCAGGAAGACCACTTACGATGATCAGTCGTAGTAGTGCAACCCCACCATTTTCTACATGTAGAGGAGAACCTGTCGGATTTACTTATCAACCGAACACTGAACTCCTAAGGAATGGACCGCCTTAGCGGAACTTCCAGGCCATTTGGGCCAATATAATAAGGCTGGGCCGGCGCTACTCGACCACTTACGCCACTCCTAGTTCAGATGAAATCCATGACTCTGAAACGTAAAGCTCGTCCCCACTTTCCCCAAGTAGAAACTTGTTGATACGGATCCACCAAGAAGTCGTATCTAGTTGGAAAGGAAAACTCACTGATATTTCCCAGGCGATGCCTGTTAATGGATTAACTTGTTCCAAGAATTTTACTTCCCGAGTGTTGGGTAAGTAATCAAAAACTCTTTTATCAAGACAACAACCTTGTTGCGAATATAAAATACACCACAGAGCCGGATCCCTCCGGTTTTGAGCGAGTATTTAAATCCCCTTTTTAAAAGGAAGATCTTAAATATAAAAATGAGTTTTGGGATCCGCTCTAACTTTTGAAAATCATTTTAAAGACTTGAAAACACTTTAAAGAGTGTTTGGAATAATGCCGATTTAATAAAGTAAATCAGTCTCAATATAAAGAAATATCTGAATATTATTATTTAAATAATATTCCCATAAAGAATAATTGAGGTAGAAGTTGGAAAACTTATACTTGAAATGAATAGTAAATAATCAAAGATATACTTATACGAAAGTAATATCTTTATTTGAATATCAAAAGTAAGTTTGATTATCGAACATTATTCTTTAATAAAATAAAGAATATTAATAAATAATAAGTGGAGTCATAATACCTCGAATGAATATTATAAATAATATTCATTAAATAAAATAAAGGAGTCATACATCCTCAAATGAATATCCAAGTAATATTCAATAAATAATATAAAGGAGTCATAAGACCTCGAATGAATATTCAAGATAATATTCATTAATAAAATAAAGTTATCGAATAAACCTTATTCGATTAATAATTTTAAAAACTATAACCATATATATATAAATATATATATATATAAAATCTACTCGGGATCCTCGACTCCCGGTTTTAGAAAATGTTTTCACCTTTGGGTCCCTATACTAAGGGTATATGCAAATTACCGCTATTATCTAGCATAGGTATTATCAACTGAACCAACAGATATATATGGCAAGAATACGAAACATGCATGCATATGTACCATATCACATGCTACAATATATCGCAAGAATTTGCTAATATAACCATCATGCATTTATTACAAGATAATGCATATACATATATATATCACAACAACAGTATAATGGGTAGAAAACTTGCCTGAGCGACTGGGGGTGATAAAAGGCTCGGGACGAGTCTGGTAACCTATAAACAACAATTAAGTTGGAATTAAACCAAAGTCACCTGTAAATCTATACTTTAACTAACTTAGACTCTAACGCTTGTTTTGCGCTTACTGATTCTCTTAAGTTACTCGAGTACCCTCGGTTCCACCATTTTTAATAATTTAACCATTACGAGTTTTAAGGCGATTCCTTCGCGAGTGTCTTACCAACTGCCTAACATACTTAACATAATTGTTTCATACATTAATTAACCCTTTAAGGTCTTTAACCTATGTTTCAAAATAAGGCAAGGGGAAATGTTTTGTTCGCGAAACGCCGTTACTTAAAACGGTCGTTTCTCCTAAACCGTACATCGGAATCAAACGAACTACATATCAAAACGAAGCTCGTAACATGAACTATCTAAAAATGGCAACGGTAAAAATCTAGCAGGGATTTCTCGGGTCCTAATGTTATGAACAAAAGCAGTCTAAAGTAAATCGGACATTACGACGACTATGTTTACGCGATTTCCCAAATTTAAACCATTCCAAACCCACCACAATTCAACCCCAATTCACAACCCAATCAAAACTCCATCCATATTACTTTACAACAGCCCCAAATCAACTCATTATAATCAATTTAATTAATCCTAAAACTTGAATTTAAACTATACTACATTCTTTAATCAAATCATAAGATTTCAACATTCCAATCTCCACCATTCCAACCCAAACTCTTAAACAAACAAGTTTCAAGCTACTATTTACTCTAACAACCAAAATCAACCTAATATACAAATTAAAGCTAGGGTTTGGAGATGATATACCTTCCTTGAAGTGATGTGAGTAGCTAGGAAGCCTTAGAAAGCCTTGAGGAGTCTTAGGAAAGCTTGGATTTTAAAGGAAAAGCAAGAAAAATCAAGTTAAAAACCTTGAAATCACTATTCATTGTCTTCTTCATTGATTTATTGGAGAAGATAGAGAATGAATGGGATGCTTAAACTCATAATATAGCCATATCTATGCATAAGGAACACTAGGGAATTATCTTACCAATTTAGGAAGCTTGGATCTTGGTTTTTGAAATTTCTTCCCTTTAAAATTGAAAAAAGCCGAGAGCAACCTTGGTGAAGAGAAATATTTTGTGTTTTGTTTGGTGAAAATGAAATTATTGGCTTGGTGGATGAAGTTTTGTTTTTGTTTTGGTTAATTACCTTTTTAGCCTTAACTTTGTGTGGTTTTAATTCAACCACATCTCCTTCCTTCTCATGTCATGCTTATGTCATGCTCATGATGTCATCCTCCCCTCCCTATCCTCTTCTCATTGGATGGATGACATCATCCCATCTAATCCATTTGATTAACTTCCTAATTGTTTGCCTAATGACCACTGATCTGTTATACGGTTCGCTTAACTTTCGTTCTCGTTTCCCGTTTGAGGGATCATACCCGGGATCTTATTACTTGGGTTTCCTTAACCTTTCTCAATACATTATATTCCTTTTATGATCCTCTCTTATAATCCTTTAATTTAAATCCTTTTTATCCTGTTACCTTATACTCAATTCTTTCCGTATCTAGTGGATTTCCGGGAAAAATCAAAGTGTTCGGAATTGGATTCTGACGATCTTTACATACACTTATATGTCATATAGAATACTAATAAAATCTCAGAATATCCATAACAGAATCCCTACATAGTGGGGCATGAAAAGTTTTCTCATTCAGCAAAAACACTATTCATAAGGGTTTCAAAAATTTCCAAAAATTGGGGTTATTACAGTCTCCCCTCCTTAAAAGGATTCCGTCCCGGAATCAGATAGAAAATGAATAGGGATACTCTCTTAGTATTGCACTTTCTAACTCTCGAGTAAATTTTCCCACATTGTGGTCCTACCACCAACTCTGCCTAGTTTAATAACCCTTCTCCTAAGCACTTGTTCCTTTTCACTCTCTAACCCATCCTGGTTGCTCCATATAGGTTACGTCGGGTTGCGTGTCTATGTGCTCATATGCCCCTATTTGTCTGGCATCCGAATTATACTTCCTTAATATTGATACGTGGAACACGTTATGACTTGCTACATGTTCGGGGGTAGGGCTAGCTCATATGCTAACTTCCCAAAACGTCTTTATATATCCAAGGGTCCAACAATTGGTGGACTTAGGTTTCCTTTCTTTCCGAATCTCATTAACCCCTTCCAAGGGAATACCTATAACAACACTAGGTCCCCTACTTCCCATTCCTTGTCCTTTCGTGTCAAATCAACATACTTCTTATGTCCATCTTGGGCTACTACCAGCCGTCCTCTTATTAAATCTATTAAATCCTTGGTCCTTTGGACCACTGCTGGTCCGAGTATCTTGCGCTCTACAACTTCATCCTAACATAAGGGAGATCGACATTGTCTTCCCTCAAGGATCTCATAAGGCGATATCTCGATAATGACATATGATCTATTGTCGTAAGATAACTCAATCCGCGTTAAGTGATCATTCCAAATTCTTTCAAGTCTATTGCATGGAATTTTATCACAGCTCCTAGCACTATAGCTTTGGCATCTCAATACCCATTCTTTTCCAGTTCGTAATCGCTACTACCTTCCGTTCCTAATATTATAGTGGTTATACTTTTGCTCGTTAGCGTTCTATATCCTTTTAATAACCACGTCAACCTTTGTATCACGAATGTGTTTCCATTCCGAATACTACCACAACTTTAGTACTCCTTTTTCAGCTGTTTCTATTTCCCAAAGTTTGATCAATCATATAGAAGTAAATGAATTTGTTGAGAGATCACTATGATCATAAACACTTGTTATATCGCATAGTTAGTACAGAAGGTGGCCAGCCTTTAGTACTTGATAAATAATTAAACAATAGCTGGTATCCTACTCGGCTTCTATCACACAGATAGATAGTCATTCGGCAATACCTCCCCTTCTGGAAGGGTTGTTCTTCTCAGTTTATATGAAATGAAAAGAAGAGAAAAGAACGAACTGAAGAGAATTGTATATATGAAAAAAAATATTGCCATAAAATATCTGGCTTGGAATCTACCTCTGAACTATAGAGGTTTGTCATAGGAGAACAAAACATATATGTATTTATATCAACATCAAGTATTATAGCATCGTATTTCACATGCCTAAATATTTTTGCTATTCCGTTCATCATTCTATGGACCCATGCTCTTCCTCGAGCTTATACACAATCACCTTTGAAACTCCCTCGATATCGAAAATCGAATCTGGGATCTCATTCTAGACTTCATCGTTACTAGAATTCTATGCTTGCACCGCAACCTTCCTCATATAGTAATACGACTCTCTTTTCATAAGAGGGAATAAATATTCAATAGGTAGATACTCTACTTAATTAGTCTATCAATAATAACTTATACTCTACCACGACCCGATTAGTGTTACTCAATCTCAACATCCACTCCAATACAACTCTCACGGTTGTAATTAGCTCATTACTTGCAGAATCATTGCTGCATTACTATGGTCCACCACTGACCTACTGTCGTCATTCACTTTCCATGAAATCTTAATATCTAACCATACGGAGTCCATACATGTCATATAGAATACTTCTAAGGAGTTAACATAATCACCAATCATAATTCATGAAGAACAATCCAAACTCTGACATACTTTCATGACATGAAGTAGATAAAATTGCAGAAGAGTTTCAGTCAAAGCAACGATAGCAGGTGAATACCATTCTTAATCGTATGCTTTAAATAGAAGACTTAACTCAAGGTTCGTTTAGTCCTTTTTGAAATATTGTCCTGGATTATTCTCAAGATAGTACCTTCTGAGATAGATAGCCCGCTCATGGCGATTACACGAATTAAACCTTTACCAACTACTATTACGGTTGGGTATTGCACAGTCATCAGAAGGAATGTCAATCTTCTAAACCATAATACAACCTGCATAGCTTTAACCATCATCACTGTATTCCTTTGGCACAAGCGCCTATAATTATCCTCTTACCTTTAAAGTGTCGGCCACCTCTTTGGCCTTTCCTGATAGTAAAATTTCCTTACAGGCAATGTCATTTTAACCACCTCCAAATAAATTTTCTACCTTATTTCAATCACAGCTTATGTGAAGATGTTTTCCTTAAAATCTGATGAGTAAAAAAAATTACCATTTTTCCATAAGTTATTGCCTCAGTCTTTAGAGGTTAATCACTGTCACGACTGACTCTCAATCATAATTAGAACATCTTTTTATCTTAAGTCCTAATTGCCCTGAACAACTTCGACCATTACTGGTTCGATCCATACCTTCTCGTGGTTTAACACGTGCCCCACTTGGCATCATTATAATTACGTCATATTTCCTTTATTAACATTTCTATTTTTGAGAATTTTGAATATTACCTTTCTCCTTGTAAAACCTCTAAGGTTATCCTTGAATCGTTCCTCCTGTATTCCCTAGATACAGGGCATATCAAGATACCATTTATTAATACCAGAATCATTGTTTTATATACTTCTGGAAAAAAATTCTCCACTGATTCTTAAAGGTTGTTATTACCTTAATCCTTTCTAATTCATACTGTCAAAACTCATACTATCCCTATTAAGGGTGAAATGCCAACCTTTATGCATTCCCCTAGGATTCGTTTTAAGTTACCGATGTTCTATCCTTAATTCCATCTTTAAAAAGGTACATGCATCCTTCCATGGATAAATCAAGTCATATATCCCTGATAAGGGTGTCTTATTCAATCATTCCCACCTCGATAGTATATGCCTAATTTTCACAATAACATCTGTATTCAAAATGAGGTCAATCAATATGGCCTCCAAAAGATAACAACGGTTATCCGCTTTTCTTGCCTAATTTGGTAACGATAACAAGGATGTTCTGGAAGATATTGGTCGTGTTCAACGTGAACTTCTTCTTAATAATTCCTTATTTACTTTTGTTATTTATCTCAACAGTCATCTCAATGTTGGGATATCTTTCATACCTGGCATCTCCCTTTCTGGGTATCAAGCCACCGGTCTTACACTTCACATTGTTGAAGGTCACTTCCTTCATCCAATTTTCCTAATTTATTACTTTCTTGTCCCCTCAGTCTATCCGTGTCTCAATATTTATCCTTCGAACTATCTCAAGGTTTCCTCAAATCCTCCCAACTTACAGGGGATAAAATATATGTATCTCTTATTCCTTCAACCATCAATTTAACTCATGGTGAATCACCCTCATCCTGACGATTACATACTTTTCTATTTCTATTGCTACGAGTCTTTAGGGTTTCCTCATACCCAACTTCCTTATCATTCCTCAAACTGTATTGCCTTTATATTCCTTTCCACTTCAGTTTCTTTTTTTTTATTTTCCTTTCTCTTATCATTATTTCATGAACCAACCCAACATAAGCATCGATTTCAAACATCCCGTCATTCTGGATTCGTGTCCTCAGAATGAATCTTGACAACTTTTACAACTTAGATTCATAATTCATCATACTCGTCTGCCTTTGTTCTGGCTCTAAAGCTTTTACACTATCTCCATAACCTTGGGAAGTACTTTCCTAAAAATAATTGACTGAACTTAAATCAGTTTATTCTAATCTCTTGCTTCGTGCCTTCCTTGGTCTTTCACCAGCGGGTGGTCTCTCTCTTAGGAGGGTAAGTGACAAAAATAGTCTTTTGTGGTTCGTTAATCATTTAGAATCTCAAATGATTCCTATATTTCCTTTAGCCAGGCTCTTGCCTCGACTGGGTCAACTTGTTCCTTGGAACACTAAGAGCTTAGCGATTTAAAGGTCCTGAAAGAATTTCCCACTACATTGTATCCCTCAAGGTGGTGGTTGGGAATAAAGTATAAGTTCTGTTTAGACAGGTCCATGAATTTCCGTATAGGAGTACCGTCTCGGGTCTCCTTATCTCGCTCGACTTTTGTTTTCTTAGTCTAAATATTTCTTCCTACTCCCCATAATTGGGGTCATCTTTTAATTTAAAATCCTCATTTTTCACTTTATTATATTCTGGGTTCCTTATATCTTAATTGCGACCTCCCTGATTATCACATTCAAGGTTTGACCCTAATCTTATTCCTTGTGGGGGCATATTACTTGGAAAAATTTTGAGAATCTCTGGATATTTGTCTTACTTACTTTGCTTAAGTCTTTCCCTCGTTTAGTCCTTGCATGATTGAAAATTATGAATTCTTAAGTTCGATAAACTTCATGACACTCTCTTAAGTGTTAATAGTGCAATTAACAATGTGATCTTATCACATACAACTGATCTGAACTGAAATTAACGGATATATACATAACCATTTGTTCGAGGGTACAACAACTGAACATATTAAAGAGAATTACATCATTTGATCTGATCGCTTATAACCCAAAAGTACTACCATAGATAATCATCTAGTCATTAAAACTAATCATCCATAACTTAGGCTAATCCTCCAAAAGCGGTGCTGCATGAAATTCTTGTCAGATTGTTCAGACTCCGCACACTATTATGGATCAAGAAATGCGGGCACGCACGACATCCCTAACCTTCTCCATTAAAGCGGTGATGAGGTCTATGATAGTTGCAAGTAGAGCTGGATCAATCTGACCCTCAAGATGGCCTCTAGCTGTAACACGGGTGGTAGCCTCAATCCTTTCCATGCTATGAGCTAATCCTGCCGGAAGTACCCCACCCTCAATCCTCGGTGCAGTAAGTCGATCCAACAGATCACTCCTAACATTACGGGCCTCAGACAGGCCACCCAAAGTCATATGATAATTGGCGATAAGAGAAGCCTGAGTGGTAGCATCTAGCAGTCCATGGGGTGCAGGTGGCGCAGACCCAGGAGATCCAAATGGATAACCAAGCACGGTATCAGGTGACAATGGTGCAGGAGATAAAGGTGGCATTTCCTCAGTAGGTGATGGGCTCTGTACCGGGGATGGAACAGGAATTGGTGGAACCTCATGGATGTCTACAGGAACCTCTGGAAGAGGGTCTGATACTGGTATAATTGGTGTCGTGGAAGGCCCCACTCCTTCTGCCCTCATTAACCTTTGTGCCCTTGGTAACTCTTCATCCTCTAGTGCCACCCTCGCGGCCATTCTTGCTCTGGTAGTCGCCCTGACTACGGTCATCAATTCCTCAGCGGTCCTCTCTTCATTCTCATCAGGATCTTCCATGAGATCCTCCTCAGCCACAATCCTTTCCGGAATAACATCCTCAACCGCAACATTCTCAATATGAATCTCATCCGGTCCCTCATTAGGGTACTCCATCGGATTCACAATTTGATCTCCAGCTTGTAATAAAACATCCTCATGCTGATGCTCCTGAACCTCAGGGTTCGGTGCCCCGCTGCCCTATACGAGAATGAACTATGTTACTATCACGATATTTATAAGGGTTCCCGTAAGGGTTTTAACTGTCAGTACTACGTTAGGTAGCCCGACTATGAACTTGGAAAGAGTTCTTATTATCTTAGTGAACTTATTATCTTTACGTCACATCATCTCTGAGGTTTATAATGCTTAGCTCTGATACCACTTCTGTAACACCCCCAAATCCGGGGTCGGGGATCCGGGTTGTCACGAGTTCCATTTCCCTTAATAACACCCAATCTTAATAATTAATCAACTACTCTGTACTATGACCCCACAATAAACACACATACCACAAGTTATAGTCTCAGAGATGAACATCCAAAAAATAATCACAAGTCATTTTATTCCACAATTATCTGCCAATACACCTTAAAAGGTTTTCTGGATAAATTTACATTTTCTTTGCCATTATTACAATTCATATTATACATGAGTCTGGTACATCAAAAGTTGAAAGCCTAGCCTATTGGTAGTTCCTACCTCAGCTACAGCGGCATCAACGCTTCCCGAAGACTACAGAACGTTTTCTAACCGCTTGCGAATCGGGAGCTTGGTCCTGTTCATCTTGTCTATCTGATGTTGTGTGATGAAAGAAGAAGGCAAGGGTGAGCAACAAGCCCACCAAAATAATATATAATATGATTAACAATATACGAGCCTTCTCATAGTACTCATGAAAGTCTTGGTCAAAAGAAATGAACCAAGTTTGATATCGTAATGCGATGAAGTCGCAAAATATTCAGTATATATACATATATACTTTTCAAAATCTTGGAAGTCCTCTTCCAAGCATAATATACACAAAGTTCCTGTTTATAACTGTATATATAAAAAAAATATCGTTGCAAGGTGATCTCATATATCTAACCTTGTCTCAACATTTTTCTGAAAGTCTCTGTCATTCATAAGACAACCATTAACTAGATATAAGTTTAAATCGGTGAAGTTACAAGATACTCCAATATACTTATATCTTTTCCAGATACTACTTGAACTACCACCGTTCAAGTTATAATTAGTTTCAAAAGTTCATCACATAGATGAGACTACAAGACCAGATTTGAATAGATTAAATCTTTTAAAATATCATCAAAATATAATGAATTTACGAGATACTTCATTTGATGCAAACATCATTTTGAAAACTTGACCCTGCCAACACTCAACAATCGCCCAACCGTAGCCTTTCTATCGAAGTGCTCTGGGTAGTGTTGCAGAAATATCCAATTGGATGATGAACTCATTACGGGAGTTTGCCGCGCCAGGAAGACCACTTACGATGATCAGTCGTAGTAGTGCAACCCCACCATTTTCTACATGTAGAGGAGAACCTGTCGGATTTACTTGTCAACCGAACACTGAACTCCTAAAGAATGGACCGCCTCAGCGGAACTTTCAGGCCATTTGGGCCAATATAATAATGTTGGGCCGGCGCTACTCAACCACTTACGTCACTCCTAGTTCAGATGAAATCCATGACTCTGAAACGTAAAGCTCGTCCCCACTTTCCCAAGTAGAAACTTGTTGATACGGCTCCACCAAGAAGTCATATCTAGTTGGAAAAGAAAACTCACCGATATTTCCCAGGCGATGCCTGTTAATGGATTAACTTGTTCCAAGAATTTTACTTCCCGAGTGTTGGGTAAGTAATCAAAAACTCTTTTATCAAGACAACAACCTTGTTGCGAATATAAAATACACCACAGAGCCGGATCCCTCCGGTTTTGAGCGAGTATTTAAATCCCCTTTTTAAAAGGAAGATCTTAAATATAAAAATGAGTTTTGGGATCCGCTCTAACTTTTGAAAATCATTTTAAAGACTTGAAAACACTTTAAAGAGTGTTTGGAATAATGCCGATTTAATAAAGTAAATCAGTCTCAATATAAAGAAATATCTGAATATTATTATTTAAATAATATTCCCATAAAGAATAATTGAGGTAGAAGTTGGAAAACTTATACTTGAAATTAATAGTAAATAATCAAAGATATACTTATACGAAAGTAATATCTTTATTTGAATATCAAAAGTAAGTTTGATTATCGAACATTATTCTTTAATAAAATAAAGAATATTAATAAATAATAAGCGGAGTCATAATACCTCGAATGAATATTATAAATAATATTCATTAAATAAAATAAAGGAGTCATACATCCTCAAATTAATATCCAAGTAATATTCAATAAATAATATAAAAGAGTCATAAGTCCTCGAATGAATATTCAAGATAATATTCATTAATAAAATAAAGTTATCGAATAAACCTTATTCGATTAATAGTTTCGAAAACTATAACCATATATATATATAAATATATATATATATAAAATCTACTCGGGATCCTCGACTCCCGGTTTTAGAAAATGTTTTCACCTTTGGGTCCCTATACTAAGGGTATATGCAAATTACCGCTATTCTCTAGCATAGGTATTATCAACTGAACCAACAGATATATATGGCAAGAATACGAAACAGGCATGTATATGTACCATATCACATGCTACAATATATCGCAAGAATTTGCTAATATAACCATCATGCATTTATTACAAGATAATGCATATACATATATACATCACAACAACAGTATAACGGGTAGAAAACTTGCCTGAGCGACTGGGGGTGATAAAAGGCTCGGGACGAGTCTGGTAACCTATAAACAACAAGTAAGTTGGAATTAAACCAAAGTCACTTGTAAATCTATACTTTAACTAACTTAGACTCTAACGCTTGTTTTGCGCTTACTGATTCTCTTAAGTTACTCGAGTACCCTCGGCTCCACCATTTTTAATAATTTAACCATTACGAGTTTTAAGGCGATTCCTTCGCGAGTGTCTTACCAACTGCCTAACATACTTAACATAATTGTTTCATACATTAATTAACCCTTTAAGGTCTTTAACCTATGTTTCAAAATAAGGCGAGGGGAAAAGTTTTGTTCGCGAAACGCCGTTACTTAAAACGGTCGTTTCTCCTAAACCGTACATCGGAATCAAATGAACTACATATCAAAACGAAGCTCGTAACATGAACTATCTAAACATGGCAATGGCCAAAATCTAGCAGGGAGTTCTCGGGTCCTAATGTTATGAACAAAAGCAGTCTAAAGTAAATCGGACATTACGTGGCTATGTTTACGCGATTTCCCAAATTTAAACCATTCCAAACCCACCACAATTCAACCCCAATTCACAACCCAATCAAAACTCCATCCATATTACTTTACAACAGCCCCAAATCAACTCATTATAATCAATTTACTTAATCCTAAAACTTGAATTTAAACTATACTACATTCTTTAATCAAATCATAAGATTTCAACATTCCAATCTCCACCATTCCAACCCAAACTCTTAAATAAACAAGTTTCAAGCTACTCTTTACTCTAACAACCAAAATCAACCTAATAAACAAATTAAAGCTAGGGTTTGGAGATGATATACCTTCCTTGAAGTGGTGTGAGTAGCTAGGAAGCCTTAGGAAGCCTTGAGGAGTCTTAGGAAAGCTTGGATCTTAAAGGAAAAGCAAGAAAAATCAAGTTAAAAACCTTGAAATCACTATTCATTGTCTTCTTCATTGATTTATTGGAGAAGATAGAGAATGAATGGGATGCTTAAAATCATAATATAGCCATATCTATGCATAAGGAACACTAGGGAATTATCTTACCAATTTAGGAAGTTTGGATCTTGGTTTTTGAAATTTCTTCCCTTTAAAATTGAAAAAAGCCGAGAGCAACCTTGGTGAAGAGAAATATTTTGTGTTTTGTTTGGTGAAAATGAAATGATTGGCTTGGTGGATGAAGTTTTATTTTTGTTTTGGTTAATTACCTTTTTAGCCTTAACTTTGTGTTGTTTTAATTCAACCACATCTCCTTCCTTCCCATGTCATGCTTATGTCATGCTCATGATGTCATCCTCCCCTCCCTATCCTCTTCTCATTGGATGGATGACATCATCCCCTCTAATCTCTTTGATTAACTTCCTAATTGTTTGCCTAATGATCGCTGATCTGTTATACGGTTCGCTTAACTTTCGTTCTCGTTTCCCGTTTGAGGGATCATACCCGGGATCTTATTACTTGGGTTTCCTTAACCTTTCTCAATACATTATATTCCTTTTATGATCCTCTCTTATAATCCTTTAATTTAAATCCTTTTTATCCTGTTACCTTATACTCAATTCTTTCCGTATCTAGTGGATTTCCGGGAAAAATCAAAGTGTTCGGAATTGGATTATAACGATCTTTACATACACTTATATGTCATATAGAATACTAATAAAATCTCAGAATATCCATAACGGAATCCCTACATAGTGGGGCATGAAAAGTTTTCTCATTCAGCAAAAACACTATTCATAAGGGTTTCAAAAATTTCCAAAATTTGGGGTTATTACAAAAGCGGTTATTAGTCCTAAAGTATCGTAGAAAGGGGGTTGAATACGATACATACAATCTTTTTCGATTCATTTCAAGTTCTTCGTTAAATTTACGGAATCAAAATAGGCACAAAACAATTCGAGAAATATATTGTTTTATTAATATAAACCTTGAGGTTTCTAGACTCTAATCAATCAAATGATTAGCTACAATAAATTTAACATCATAACAGTATGTTTACAAACTAATAAATTTGGCCTTCAATGGAGTTTCGTAAAAATACAGTTGAGAGCTGAAGAAGATAACTGAATGAATTGAATTCATTCTGCTTCTTTTGTGTAGCCTTCAAATTACTTTGAACACGTGATTTAATTTCAGTCAAGTAACAAAATAATTGTTTCTTTGTTTACAATGAATTTTCCAAGTCATTAGTGGCGACAAGAGGGTGAAGCTTTTCCTTGGAAATGAATTAACTTGCGCACACAGGGTAGAAAATCTTCCTTGTTGATTTTCTTCTAAGTTGCACACACATATGAGCCACATTGCCTTGGACATATTCCTCCTGAGTTGCACATACAAGGAAACTATTTTCCTTAGAAATATTTCATGAGTTACGATTATAAGGAATTTGTTTTCCTTAGAAACATTTCCTGACTTACGACCACAAGGCAATAGTTTTCCTTATAAGCATATCTTGATTTATGACCACAAGGCAATTGTTTTCCGTAGGAGCATATATAACGACTCGTGTATATTCTTTTATTTTTATATTCAAAGTGTAATAAACATTTAAATAATTAAATAAAATATGTGTAATGATTTTGGCAGCAGTTATCGATTGATATTTAATTATTTGTGATATGTTGATATGTGGGATTGAATTGTGTGATTTATTAGTGAGTTATACGATTTTATTTCGCTTGTAAAATTGAATTTATTGCAGTTTTAATTCCAAAAATATTTAGATGGTTTCTAAAATTGGTTTTATAATTTTATAATTTCAATAATTATTTTTAGGACTTTATAAAATTGAGAAATCAATATTTCATTAATTATTTATTTTTAAATGATTTTCTGATTGTGTTTTTATGTAAAATCCATATTTAATTCTGGAAATCTTCAAAAATCATGAAACTCATATTTTATTAAGTTCGTATTATTCTGAGAATTTTAAAATTATTTTGGGAATTTTCGGAATTACTTTCACCCGCGCGTTTTTTGGTTTAATGGTTAAAAAGCGGGTATAAATTGTGTTTTAAAAATTGTTTTTAAAATTTCAAAACAATTATGTTTTAATTACTCTGGGATATTTCTGACCTTTTGAGATTAGTTGGGATTATTTTCGATGTGTTTTCAATTACACTCTGTTCGCTAAAAATATAAAGTCGGGATAAAAGATCGGGTCTCCGTGTATTCAGGGATACGTGTTAATAAATCAACACGTATCCTGTTTTTGCAGGACACGTGTGATTGCCATATTTCTTCCCTTAAACATCAATTTCCCTTTGCTCTCGGTTGTGCCTCTCGGACAATCTCGATTCTCTCTCTCTGTTCTCTCTTTTGCTCCTTGTTTCTCTTGTTTCCTCACCTCCACTTTCTTCCTCGGCTTTTCTCGGTGTTGTCCGATTGCAGCCGTGGTTCCGCCGCCGCCTTTATCCGGTGAGCTTGGTGGTTTACTGGTTGTATGTATATGTATATATATATATATTCATGTATATATGTGCGTACTTGTGATTGTGGTGGTATGTTGCCTGAGTTTCCTGTGTAGCCTTGTTTTTGTTGCCGTTTTCCGGCTGCCCTGTGCTTTCCGGTCGTGTCTGTGTTGTGTGCGTGCTTGTGCGCGTGTGCTGTTGAAATTTTTATTTATTTAACTTAATTATTTTCCGCAGAAAATTGGTTGAGTTCAATTTTGTGAAGTAAAATACATAATTTCATGCGAAAAGTATTTCAATTAATCGGTGAAATTTTGGTTGGAATACGAATTACCGGGTACCCCGAGAATTTTGCCGCCGTACCGCGATGACTCGTTACGAGCGGACGGTGGACGGTGATGACGTTGTTCTGTGTCCTAAATTTTATAAATAAATAAAATGATTCACGAAAAATACTTTTGGATTTAAATAATTAATTACGAATGGTGTTGTGATGTACGTTGTATAAAATGGTGGAGCTGATATTGTGGATTGTTGTAATTGTTGATGTCGATTGTAATCGACGGGAAGTCTTATAAACAAATGAGTGCTGCCAAAATTTTCTAAAAATATATTTATAAACATACGTATTTATATTATGCGTGTTACCCCTATTTGTGTTCGGATTACGTGATTACGTGATTATATGTATAATAACTATACGAGTCGGGTTATCGGATTGGGTTATTAGGATTTGAGGATATCAAGCATGTGGGTATAACTGAATAGGTTATTCTGTATTTGTAGATCCCACTCGAGTTTCCCCAGGACCGAAGTCAGCGTGAAAGCTACTTAGGGTTTTGTAAAACGTTGCAAGGCAAGTACCCCCTGCCCATTCTTTTATGGTTCAGTACATATGAATAGTTAAATGTTTTATTCTCGTAATTGAACAAAAACGTTTTAAGTTACGTATCCCCTATAGTTATAAATCACTGCTTTCAAATTGTTTTGGGGAAAAGTAACTTCGAAAGGTACCTATCTAGAATGAAATAAATTACGAACTGGATTTTATATGTGTGCTTGTTAAATAAATGGTTTTGAAAATGAGATAGGTACAAGTGTTTTGAAAACTGGATAAAACGATCAGATATGGGATACATAAGGGCCATAGTAGGCCTATTGAGGTGGCGTAAGAGGCTAATTCGGTTGCGCGTAATATATAACCGATTAGTCCAGCATGTCAGAGACCTAGCTAGTCTCTGAGTTCCAGAATAGGTAAATGGGATGGCAGTTAAAGCCGTCTGGTGTTGATAGCCTGATCAGATGTCTTCATATATCTGCTATGTCTCTGATTTGGATTTGTGATTCCCGTAAGGGTATAAGTAGTTGATACAATGGTTTTATAATTGTGAATAGCATGCTAAAATTGGACTCTGGTATTTACACAGCACACTACTACATTGTTTTGATAAAAGCATGCTAGTTATTGATATCCAGTTATCTCCGATTTTCTTTATATAGTGTTGATATCATGATTACAGCTGTGTTCCTATTATTGTTACATTACTGTTTTTATTCCGTTATTCATATATTGGTAATGCTGAGCGATTATGTTCACCCTTGCAAACTGTTATGTATATCTCGCAGATGCCTAGAAGACCAGTCAAACATACCAATTTTTCCGCCCCTTCAGGACCCGGCTCCTCTGAGGTAGTTTGTATCAGGCCATGAGGTCTGAGGAGTTGCAGAATAAAATTAGAGTATATTAGATTTGGAATAAATGGTTTGTAATAATGTGAACCTGAATCATACTTGAACCTGGATCAAATCTTGGTTTGGGGTCAAGTTAGTATATTTTAATAATAATCTTGTTGTTTATATTTTGGTAATTATGTTTGGTGACGTCAACTCCTGACCCCGGGGTTGAGGCCGTCACAGTTGGTATTAGAGCTACAGGTTCAAGTCCCTGATCCAGGTTAGGGATTGTGTCGAATAAATGATAAAGTGAGTCTTTAGGTGTGAGTCAGCAACTCATGTAGAGGAGAAAACCTTTAGAGTCAGTCGAGGGTTCCGACGGCGTTACCCTAACGTCTATTAAATATTTTGATAGAATCGCCTTGACCTGGTTCTGTCTTACCTGTATATTTATTATGTTGACAGTGGCCTATTATGATTTTGAGTTCTCCATCTCGGGAGAATCCCTCTAACTCGGATAGCTCAGATTCTGAGAGGACCCTGGATGTTGTTGCTGAGGAGACCCCTATGCCTCCTCCACCAGTCCCTTCCTTTGTGCCGAGAGACATCCCTGGACCTGGTACTCGTCCCCGTTGGGTACGTAAGTCTGTGTCTGCTTTTAGGGATTTCCCTCCCGGTTGTGGTCCCAGATCTTCCTCGATGAGACCTCCAGTACCTCCTGTGGCCCCTAGTGGTACTTCTTCACCGATCCCTTACCATATTCACCAAGCGGTGAATACTTCATTTATTCGAGATCAGAATCCGAGATTGGCTGCTCAGTTCGATCAGATACCTGTTACACCTTTCCAGGGCATTTATGCCCCTTCCCTTGAGGTGCGGGCCCGTGTGCGAGCATTGACTCAGATGGCTGTTGAGAGGGCTAGATCTGTTGACCGTTTCATTAGCTCAGAGTTCAAAGATGTGCAGTATCAAGACCTAGTGAACTGGCTAGTATTTAAGCTAGGTTCCATCGATGGCAGTGGTAGTGGTTAGACTAGGGTTGCAGCAGAGAGATACAGAGCTCAGAGTTGGCTTCCAGGAGTTCTGTAGTTGTTTACTTTGTATATGTACATTATGTTGTGATAGTTTGTAGTAGGTGGGGCTGCTATGACAACCAATTTTGGTGTGTATTTGGATGGTTTCTTTTCAGTTGGATTTTCAGTTGTACTAGTTGGATCCTATCGGTTATTGTATTGTAGCTGCTTTATTTCATTGTTCAGCTTTTATACATTGTGCGTTGCTATTATTGTTGTTATTATTATTGTTGTTTCTGTTGCTAGCATTTTTAGATTATAATCATTCACTCAGGCTGGATCTAATTAAACTGGGGATGAGGATATTGTCTTAGTGTCAACGCTCTCCTGATGCATAAATATAAACTGCTTGGAGCAATCCATTTTCTTATATATGACTATTATGTTTCAGGAGATGCCACTAAAGAGAAACTCTCAACCTAATCACAGATCTGCCGGGGATCCTTCCATGAGTGAATTGATGAACTTGTTGCATCAGCAGTCTACACAGCTGGCCCAACAACAACAATAATTCCAGCAGCAGCAACAACAATTGCAGCAACAACAGCAACAACAGCTCATACATCAACAACATCATCAAATCCAACAGCAGCAACTACAAATCCAGCAGCAGCATGAGATGAGGGGGACCAATCAGGGTGTTAGTTTCAAGTCTTTTCAGGCAGTAAATCCCACAGAGTTTAAAGGAGAAGTAGATCTTGTTGCTGCCAGGATATGGTTAAAGGAGATGGAAAAGGCGTTTGCGCTCACCAAGGTGAGTGAGGATTTAAAGATGGATTATGCTAGTTATTTTATGAAGAATGATTCGAATTATTGGTGGGAATCTACGCGAGCCCTAGAAGGAGAAGGTCCAGTTCCATGGACCAGATTCACAGAGTTTTTTTTGGAGAAATACTTTCCGGACTGTCTCTAGAGTCAAATGGAGATGGAATTTTTGGAATTGAAGCAAGAAGATGGGAGTGTTACGGAATATGAAGCGAAGTTTACGGAATTGGCCCGTATAGCACCAGAATATGTGAGTTCGGAAGCTCAATGAGCGAAGTGGTTTCAACAAGGGTTGAAGCCAGAAATAAGGAGTGGAGTTGTAGCTTTACAACTCAAGACCTATACTTCGGTAGTTCAGGCTGCCCTAGTAATAGAGAGTGATCAAAGGTTAGCTGTAAAGGAGCAGGGTGAGAATAAGAGGAAATTTGAAAGTGGACCTGCTAGGTCAGAGTCAGGAATAGCAAGTCAGAAGTTCCAGTGTTGGTATGGAAAGAATAAGAATAAGAGGTTCAAGAGGCAGAAATTTCCCCAGGTTAGACCCAGTACTACTTTAGTTAACTCTGCCCCGACGAGGGTTAGTAAGCCAGTGGTTGATTGTAAGACGTGTGGGAAGAAGCACAATGGACAGTGCCGAGAAAATATCAACTATTTTAAGTATAGACAGAAAGGTCATTATTCTACGGAGTGTAAGTATGAGATTCAAGGAGTAACTTGTTTCAGTTGCAGCAAAGTGGGACACGTAGCTAGGAATTGTAAGTCAGTGACCCAAGGTAATGCTGGAAGGAGTGTGTCCCAAGGACCAGCAACCAGTACTTCTAGAGCTAGAACTTTTAAGATAACCAAGAACTCTCCAGTTTATGATTCCGATATGGTTGCAGGTACGCTTTCTCTTAATTTCGTACCTGTTAACGTCTTGTTTGATTCGGGAGCATCCAAATCTTTTATATCTGTGAATTGTGTGAATAAAATGCAGTTTATGTTGGAAGACTTAGAGGAACCTTTGACCATAGAAGTGTCTAATAAAGATAAAGTACCTGTAAGTCATTTTGTCCTAAATGTTCCTTAGAGATTTCAGGATATATGTTCCCTGTTGACTTAATACCCTTCGAGTTGAGAGACTTTGATATTATTTTAGGTATGGATTAGTTGTCTCTATATAAGGCGAATATTGACTATAAGAAAAAGAGAGTTGTTATGTACACCCCAGATAATAAAAGGATCAGCTACCAAAGGCAGAGGCAGGATAAAAAGTTCCTTTCAGTAATGCAAGCAAAGAGATTGTTGCGGCAAGGGTGTGAGGCGTATTTGGCTCATGTGGTGGATACGAAGGAAGAGACCCCTACTTTGGATGAGATTCCTATAGTGAGAGAGTTCCCTGACATTTTCCCAGAAGAGTTACCAGGGTTGCCACCTGATCGAGAGATAGAGTTCTCTATTGATTTGATACCTGAAGCTGAACCAGTTTCTAAGGCTCCATACAGGATGGCCCCAATGGAAATGAAAGAATTGGCTAAGCAACTTCAGGAACTATTGGATAAGGGAGTCATTCGACCCAGTGTTTCTCCATGGGGTGCTCCAGTGCTATTTGCGAAGAAAAAGGATGGAAGCATGAGATTGTGTATTGACTATAGAGAGCTGAACAAGTTGACGATAAAGAATAAGTATCCTTCGCCACGTATCGACGATTTGTTTGATCAGCTTAAGGGAACATGTTATTTCTCAAAGATTAATTTAAGGTCTGGCTACCACCAATTGAAGATAAAGCCTGAAGGTATCCTCAAGACTGCATTCAGAACAAGGTATGGCCATTATGAGTTTCTAGTGATGTCATTTGGATTGACGAATACGCCAGCGGCTTTTATGGATTTAATGAATAGGGTATATAAGGATTATCTGGATGAGTTTGTTATTGTATTTATTGATGACATCCTCATATATTCAAAGAATCCAGAAGATCATGCAACGCATCTACGGATTGCTCTTCAGAAGTTAAAAAAAAGCAATTGTATGCAAAGTTATCCAAGTGTGAGTTTTGGTTGACAGAAGTGCAGTTTCTTGGACATGTGGTGAGTAAGGAAGGTATCAAAGTAGACCCAGTAAAGATTGAAGCCGTATCAAAGTGGGAGCAACCGAAGATACCGACGGAAATAAGAAGTTTTCTTGGGTTGGCAGGATATTATCGCAGGTTTGTAAAAGATTTCTCGAAGATTGCATCCCCATTAACTAAGTTGACTAGGAAGAATGAGAAGTTCGTTTGGACGAAAAAGTGTGAAGAAAGTTTCCAGGAATTGAAACGGAGATTAGTGACGGCTCCAGTATTAGCATTGCCAGATGAGACGAGAAACTCTATGATCTATAGTGATGCTTGGTTGAAAGGATTGGGTTGTGTGCTAATGCAGCATGACAAAGTTATTTCTAATGCCTCCAGACAGTTAAAGCCTTACGAGTAGAAATATCCAGATCATGACCTTGAGTTGGCGGCTATAGTGTTTGCTCTGAAGTTATGGCGTCACTACTTGTATGGAGAGAAATGCGATATTTATACAGATCATAAAAGCCTGAAGTAAATATTTACGCAGAAGGATTTGAACATGAGACAGAGAAGGTGGTTGGAACTGATCAAGGACTACGATTGTTCGATTAATTATCACCCAGGTAAAGCCAATGTGGTGGTTGATGCCTTGAGTAGAAAAGAAAGGTTGAATATGATTAAGATTGTGGAAGAACTAGCACAAGATTTAGAAATAATGGAGATTGAGGTTCGAGTACCTAGTGAAAATTAAGAGCAACTATATGAAGTTACTTTCCATCCGGCATTGATGGAAAAGATCAAAAGGTGTCAAGAAGGAGTTATGGAACAAGAGTCGAATACTTTGACGGGAGAAGAGTTGTGTACTCAAAAAGATAATCAAGGTTTGTATAGATTTTCATCCAGAGTTTGGATTCCTAATGTAACAGAATTGAAGAATGAAGTATTACACGAAGCACATAACTCTAGGTTTTCTATCCACCCTGGTAGTACTAACATGTACCAAGACTTGAAGAGAAACTTTTGGTGGCCAGGAATGAAGAAGGATATTGCCAATTGGGTAAGTAAATGTCATGTGTGTCAAACGGTGAAAGCGGAACATCAATGGCCGAGTGGATTGTTGCAACCTTTGGAGATTCCCCAATGGAAATGGGGAGAGATTGCTATGGATTTTGTAGTGGGATTGCCAAGGACGAGAGCAAATCATGATACTATTTGGGTAATCATTGATAGATTGACTAAGTCAGCGCATTTTCTTCCGATCAATGAAAGGTATTCGTTGGAAAAGCTAGTTAAGTTATACTTGGATGAGATAGTTACCAAACATGGAGTACCTGTGTCTATAGTGTCAGATCGAGACCTGAGATTTAATTCCAGGTTTTGGACTAAATTCCAAGAGTGCCTAGGAACAAAGTTGAATATGAACACCGCTTATCATCCTCAGACAGACGGCCAAAATGAAAGAACGATTCAGACCATAGAGGATATGTTGAGAGTCTGTGTTTTGGATTTTAAGGGTAATTGGGATGAACACCTACCCTTGATTGAGTTCTCGTATAATAACAGTTACCATGCCAGCATCGGGATGCCGCCTTACGAAGCTTTTTATGGACGTAAGTGTAGATCACCGTTATATTGGGATGAGGTAGGAGAGAAGAAAGTGTTAGGTCCTGAGTTGGTTCAGTAAGCCAGAGATGCAATAGTGTTGATTCGAAAAAGGTTAGAAGCAGCCCAAGATAGACAGAGAAATTATGCAGATTTGCATAGGAAGGATATGGACTTCGAGATAGGAGCTCTGGTGTTACTAAAGGTATCACCTTGGAAAGGGTTAGTACGATTTGGTCAGAAGGGTAAACTTAGCCCTAGATTTATAGGACCCTTTGAGGTTTTGAAGTAGGTGGGAAAGGTTTCTTACGAAATAACATTACCACCGCCGTGGCAGCACATTCATAATATGTTCCACGTATCTATATTGAAGCCCTATATCTCTAGTTCGAATCAAGTCATAGAATATGAATCGATTGAGCTTCAGCCAGATTTGTCCTATGTGGAACAACCGATCCAAATCCTAGACCCTAAGGAACGAGTCCTTAGGAATAAGTCGATCTCTATAGTAAAAGTTTTATGGAGAAATCCTCGAGTAGAAGAGTCTACTTGGAAATTAGAATCAGACATGCTTGATAAATATCCTCATTTGTTTGGCTAAGTCAGATTCTGGGGACAGAATCTTTTTAAGGGGGAAAGGATATAACGACTCGTGTATATTCTTTTATTTTTATATTCAAAGTGTAATAAAGGTTTGAATATTTAAATAAAATGTGTGTAATGATTTTGGCAGCAGTTATTGATTGATATTTAATTATTTGTGATATGTTGATATATGGGATTGAATTGTGTGATTTATTAGTAAGTTATACGATTTTATTTCACTTGTAAAAGTGAGTTTATTGCAGTTTTAATTCCAAAAATATTTGGATGGTTTCTGAAATTGGTTTTATAATTTTATAATTTCAATAATTATTTTTAGGACTTTATAAAATTGAGAAATTAATATTTCATTAATTATTTATTTTTAAATTATTTTCTGATTGTGATTATGTGTAAAATCCATATTTAATTCAGGAAATCTTCAAAAATTATGAAACTCGTATTTTATTAAGTTCATATTATTCTGAGAATTTTAAAATTATTTTGAGAATTTTCGGAATTAATTTCACCCGCGCGTTGTTTCGTTTAATGGTTAAAAAGCGGGTATAAATTATGTTTTAAAAATTATTTTTAAAATTTCAAAAAAATTATGTTTTAATTACTTTGGGATATTTCTGATCTTTTGAGACTAGTTGGGATTTATTTCGATATGTTTTCAATTACACTATATTCGTTAAAAATATAAAGTCGGGATAAAAGATCGGATCTCCGGGTATTCAGGGATACGTGTTAATAAATCAACACATATCCTGTTTAGGATACGTGTGACTGCCATATTTCTTTCCTTAAACATCAATTTCCCTTTGCTCTCAGCTATGCCTCTCGAACAATCTCGATTCTCTCTCTCTGTTCTGTCTTTTGCTCCTTGTTTTTCTTGTTTCCTCACCTCCACTTTCTTCCTCGGCTTTTCTCGGTGTTCTCCGATTACCGCCGTGGTTCCGCCGCCGCCTTTATCCGGTGAGCTTGGTGGTTTACTAGTTGTATATATATGTATATATATATATATTCATGTATATATGTTCGTACTTGTGATTATGGTGGTGTGATGCCTGAGTTTCCTGTGTAGCCTTATTTTTGTTGCCGTTTTCCGGCTGCCCTGTGCTTTCCGGCCGTAGTTGTGTGCGTGCTTGTGCGCGTGTGCTGTTGAAATTTTTATTTATTTAAGTTAATTATTTTCTGCAGGAAATTGGTTAAGTTGAATTTTGTGAAATAAAATACATAATTCCACGCGGAAAGTATTTCAATTAATCGGAGAAATTTTGGTTGGAATCCGAATTACCGGGTACCCCAAGAATTTTGCCACCGTACCGTGATGACTCGTTATGAGCGGACGGTGGACGGTGATGACGTTGTTCTGAGTCCGAATTTTATAAATAAATAAAATGATTTACAAAAAATACTTTTGGATTTAAATAATTAATTACGAATGGTGTTGTGATGTACGTTGTATAAAATGGTGGAGTTGATATTGTGGATTGTTGTAATTGTTGACGTTGATTGTAATCGATGGGAAGTCTTAAAAACAAAGGAGTGCTGCCAAAATTATCTAAAAATGTATTTATAAACCTACATATTTATATTATGCGTGTTACCCCTATTTGTGTTCGTATTACGTGATTACGTGATTATGTGTATAATAACTATACGAGCCGGGTTATCGGATTGGGTTATTAGGATTTGAGGATATCAAGCATGTCTGTATAACTGAATAGGTTATTCTGTATTTGTAGATCCCATTCGAGTTTCCCCAAGACCGAAGTCAGCGTGAAAGCTACTTAGGGTTTTGTAAAGCATTGCAAGGCAAGTACCCCTGACCATTCTTTTATGGTTCAGTACATATGAATAGCTAAATGTTTTATTCTCGTAATGGAACATAAACATTTTAAGTTACGTATCCCATGTAGTTATAAATCACTGTTTTCAAATTATTTTGGGGAAAAGTAACTTCGAAAGGTACCCATCTCGAATGAAATAAATTGCGAACTGGATTTTATATGTGTGTTGGTTAAATAAAAGGTTTTAAAAATGAGATAGGTACAAGTGTTTTGAAAACTGGATAAAACGACCAGATATGGGATACATAGGGGCCAGAGTAGGCCTATTGAGGTGGCGTAAGAGGTTAATTTGGTTGCGCGCAATATATAACCGATTAGTCCAGCAGGTCAGAGACCTAGCTAGTCTCCGAGTTTCGGAACAGGTAAATGGGATGGCAGTTAGAGCCGTCTGGTGTTGATAGCCTGATTAGCTGTCTTCACATATCCGTTATGTATCTGATTTGGATTTGTGATTCCCGTAAGGGTATAAGTAGTTGATACAGTGGTTTTATAATTGTGAATAGCATGCTAAAATTGGACTCTGATATTTACACAACACACTACTACGTTGTTTTGATAAAAGCATGCTAGTTATTGATATCCAATTATCTCTGATTTTCTTTATATAGTGTTGATATCATGATTACAGCTCTGTTCCTATTATTGTTACATTACTGTTTTTATTCTGTTATTCATATGTTGGTACTGCTGAGCGATTATGCTCACCCTTGAAAACTGTTATGTATATCTCGTAGATGCCTAGAAGACCAGTTAGACATACCCCTGTTTCCGCCCCTTCAGGTCCCGGCTCCTCTGAGGTAGTTTGTATCAGACCATGAGGTCTGAGGAGTTGCTGAATAAAGTTAGAGTGTGTAAGATATGGAATAAATGGTTTGTAATAATGTGAACCTGAATCATACTTGAACCTGGATCAGATCTTGGTTTGGGGTCAAGTTAGTATATTTTAATAATAATCTTGTTTTTTATATTTTGGTAATTGTGTTTGGTGACGTCAACTCCTGACCCCGGGGTTGAGGCCGTCACAACATATCTTGAATTGCGACCGTAAGGAAATACTTTTCCTTAGGAGTATTTTTGACTTTGACACATTTTTCATTCCCTTGATCCCCTCTATATTATATCAACTTCAAATCTCCTGCATGATTAAATTAATTATTTTCTCATGTGTTGATGTTTGGTGCACTGGTTTGGTTCACAAACAACTAACATTAAATTGATATAACTCAATCTCTTTACAATTCTGAGCTGATACAACTTGTTGGTCATTTATTGTTTCGTTCACTAAAACTCTTGATCTTCAATACTTTAAATCAATACATTTCATTGTCACTAGAAGTTCTTTGACATTTTATTCTTCATAGAGGTTGAACATATTCATGAACTTCTTTCCATGACCTGGTTACAGACTTAGAGCATTAATTATATGTTTTTATTCTTTGTGTCTATTCGGTCTTCATCTTCAGTATTCATGTTCTTTACAGTTAAAAATATTTATCTATTTATGTTTCATATTATGTTATATTTCCTCAGTTACATATTATGTTACATTATAATTCATAATCTCCCCATATTTGTTTGTTAGAGTTCGACAAGCAAATTCCTAAAGGATGACTCAATTCACAATAAGAAAAAGTATGTATTGAAAATAAAGAATAATATTAAATGCATTATGGATCACATATACAATTCCAGATTTCTTAAATTACAAATTATAAAGATTAGAGGTGTTCCTCTAGCTTGAACAAATAAACTATGTCTTATTTGCCATTGATTTCTTCTGCTTCTTGCCTTGGTTACCTTCTCCTTCTTGAGTAGATTTAGTTTAAACATACTTTCTTTTGGTAGCTTTCTTATTGAAATCTGATGCATGTGTAGAGTCTGGATGAGATGCTCATTTTTGTCTATTCACAAGTTTATTCAATCTAGCTTGAACAGAATCACAAGCTTTAATTTCAAGTGCATTCTTGGGTGGTGGATTGCTCAGCTCCTTGAGCATCAGTTGAAGATACATGATCTTGGAGACTTTTTGGAGAAGACTAAGAAATAGTGATGATTTTCTTACCATTACTAAGACAGTTATCCTTTTAGAATGGTCTTTTACTCTCTTCCCGTTATTGATAGACTCTTCTTTCATCACTTCCTCAAGTATCTCTATGATTGGAATCATGGCAATCTTGTCTTATATACATGTAAATATTTTGACATCCAACAAGGCTTGCCTGATTGAGTCTGATTCACTTGCTCGAAAATCTTCGATATTAATCTTCTTTTTATTGATCTCAAATACTAGACCCCCTTCGTCATCTTTGTTGATAATAGGTTCATTATTCTTCAGAAGATCAATTTCTGCCACCCCATTAATGAACACCATCTCATGATATACTTTGTTCATCTTCTTCAAATTCTTTTCTGAATATCTGATCATTTTATCATTCAACCTATAAGCATATAGTGCTTCAGCAGCTTTGAGATCTGCTTCTGATCTTCTTACTCCAGGAGCTTCCGGCTTTTCTCTCTTACTCCTAAGTTGACTTTTAAGAAAGGTGAGTTGAAATATCGAATGAGTCTCAAATGTTCATCAGACAGTGTTATATTCTGTATTCTTCCATTTGCAAACCTCTTGATCACAAATGGTTCAAGGAATGCTTGAGGAGACACATTCATCATCATCTTGTGAAGCTTGTCTCTGAAGTATTCATTCTCCATTCAAGTCAACCATAGGATCTTTGTACTTATGATAAACAGTTCAACTATGTATAGTTTCCTCAGCACACTGGTGGATATTTTCATTTGGATCCCGTCAACGTGATTAACATAAATTCTCCACCCATTCTTCAAAGTGTTCAATGTGACACCAGTGATTATCTGATTGAACTCATGAAAGAAAGCATGAATGTTGACAAAGAGTTTCCTAAATTTTTACACAATATTTAGAGCTTCCTGTTATTAGTTTATGTCTTTAGATAGGTTTCCGATTTGTCCATTTTCCTTTTCACTTCATCTCATTCCCTTCCTTTTTCTGGTTCTTTGAAGATATGATTCTCTAGCTTCTCTAGCTTCCTTTCTTTGAATAGCTCTCTAGACTCTTGTTGAGTGACATTTATGACACTTTATAACGCTCCATTAAGCTTTGAATTGGTGTTATTGTACTCAAGTTGTTGGTGTTTTAATGTGTTTTCTAGTATTTTTGCATTTCAGGCATTAATCCGGAATTCAGGTGAATTAGCATTGATTTAATGCTAATATGGTGTTAGGATGGTGTCCAAGGAATAAAGCTTGTGAAGACCAACTCATTGCAACAAGAAAAGAAGAAAATGAAATTTTCTCCAGAAGGCCAGCGCGCCCGCCCTGTCAAAGCGCACGCCCGTGCCCATAGTACAGAGATATAGCGCGCCCGCGCTGATCAAGCGCGCGCCCGGGTCGGGAAATTTAAATCCTGATTCTATTGGGCTTCTGATTGGAGGAATTCTACTATATATGGGCTGCTATATATACGTAAATAAAGGTCGCTTTTCATAAGGAGATGTACCAGAGCACAAGGAAAAGACGTAAGAAGACCGTTTTAGCACAATTCAACAAAAACGAAGAAGATCTTGTTTATACTTGTGATTCTTTATTCTAAGTTGTAACTTTGGATGCTATTTTTCTTATTCGTGAACCTATACTCTTGTTTCATACTTGTTTTATTATTTATTCAGTATAAAGACTATGTTTATTATACCATGCTTTCATGGAACCCACATTGATGATGAGTCCGATTATGGGCTAATCGTTATCGTGGGGTTCTCGCAGATTTATTTATGGATTTCTTTAGTTAATTTGTTTCGATGCCTTAGTGTGTGGTGATTGTATGATAACCTAGTTTTGGTTGTTCTTATTCATCGTATAAACATCGCGAACTTATAAGATAGCGTGTTAATCTTTAATCAAGTGACAGTGAATTTAAGGCTTTAGAACTTGCCATGCTAGCATAGGTTCATGTGTTATTGTTATACATGATTCGTAGGTAATTTTAACCATCTTACTTGCCCTATGTAATCACGATTGATAACTTGTGTATTAAGCCGTTATGTTGTCAAATTCTATAGACATATAGAGTCTTAATATTATTGGTGTTTGTTTAGCTTCTATCTCTTTTGTGGATGTCTGGCAGTATGTTAGTCGTGCAACGAAAGTTGGCATTTAGCAGTTTCACGTTGTCTGATTAGTGTCATCACCATTACATGCTAAGGTTAAGAACAATAAGGCTATTGAATGAAGTATTTAATGAAGTTAGAATCTCATGTTTGTGTCATATAGCATTCAAATATCTTTAATCTCTTAGTTTATGTTCTCTAGTATAATTCACAATAGTTAATCGTAGTATAATCAAAACCCAATTTATTATTCGTCTTAGCATTGAATAATAGCCATATCATTGTTGCATAAGTGCATAAATCACAAAGCTAATCTAAACCAGTCTTTGTAGGAATGAACTAGAAATAATTCTATATTACTTGCGGTCGCTTATACTTGCATGAATTATTAGCGCGTGCTTAGCGACTAACAAGTTTTTGGCGCCGCTGCCGGGGACTCGGTGTTAACTTCTTGTTTATGTGTTTATCATCAGTGATCGTTAAAGTTCATTGACTCGGACATTGTTACTTACCTACTCTTTTCCTTGTCATGTTTCAGGTACTCTAGCGAGTGTGTGCATATGCGTTCGCGGGCTCGTAAGAGAACTCAGGATCAAGCCGAGGAAGAAGTTGTAGTGGTTCGAAGGGAAGTTTTGAGGACGAAGAGAAAGTAGAAGAAAAAGAGAAATTCGAGGAACCAGCTTTACTAGAGATGGGAGATCAAGCAGAAATTCCTAAGGCTTTGATGGACTATTCTCAGCCTAAGATCAATGATATTAAGTCAAACATCATCAGACCAGCCATCTCGGCTAACACTTTTGAGATCAAGTCGAGCACGATTCAGATGATACATAACTCAGTTCAGTTTCGGGGTTCTCCTACAGAAGACCCCAATATGCATATCAGGGATTTCATCGAGATCTGCGACACTTTCAAGTTCAATGGGGTAACTCAAGATGCTATCAAGCTGCGACTCTTTCCATTTTCTCTGAGGGATAAAGCAAAGTGCTGGTTACATTCTCTACCACCAGGGTCTATCACCAAATGGGAGGATCTTGCTCAAAAGTTTATCACTAAATTCTTTCCTATGGCGAAGACTGTTGCAATCAGGAATGCTTTTACTTAGTTTGCGCAGCAAACTGGAGAATCTCTGTGTGAGGTTTGGGATCGATACAAAGAGATGCTAAGGAAGTTCCCACGCCATGGCATGCCTGATTGGATGATTATAAACTGTTCTACAATGGTTTAGGCGCACAATCTAGACCTATGCTCGATGCAGCGTCTGGTGGAGTCTTATGGGCCAAAAGCTATAATGAAGCTTATGAGTTAATTGAGCTAATGGCAGCTAATGAATACCAGAATCCTACGCAAAAAATGTTGCAAGGCAAAGTAGCAGGAATTCTAGAAGTGGATACAGCTACTGCTATAGCTGCTCAACTTCAAGCTTTGACGATGAAAGTGGACTATTTGGCTAATTATGGAGTTAATCAAATCACTAGTGTGTGTGAGCTTTGTGCGGGGGCACATGAAACTGAGCAGTGTACTATTTCTAGCGAATCAGCTCAATTTGTGAGCAACTTTCAGAGATCACAGCAGCAAGCTCCATCCACTTATCATCCAAATAATCGCAATCATTCTAACTTCAGCTAGAGTAACAATCAGAATGCGGTGCAACAATCTTATCAGCCATACACAACAAAGCAGTATAATCCTCCCCATAGGCAACAACTTCAACTTCAGCAGTTACGACAAGCTAATGAAAAATCTGAATTGGAAGAGTTGAGGCTCATGTACAAGAGCCAAGTTGTTTCTATCAAGACCTTGGAGAATCAGATTGGGAAAATTGCTAATGCATTACTGAATTTTCAACCTGGCACGCTTTCGAGCGATACTGAAGTGCCAGGAAAGAAGGAAGCTAAGGAGCATGTTAAAGCAATTATACTGAGGTCTGGTAAGGTTGCAAATCCAGAAAAAGCTAATACTCCAGAATCTGAAGTTAAGGCTAAAGAAGAGGAAGTACAGAAGGAAGCACAAGTGGAACCAAGGAAGACTACTATTGAACACACTCCTCCTAAGGGTAATACATGGGAAAAATAGATATATCCTCCACCTCCTTTTCCTAAGAGGCTGCAGAAGAAAAAGATGAATAAGTAGTTAGAGAAGTTTCAAGAGGTGTTCAAGAAACTTCACATCAACATACCTTTCACCGAATCTCTTAAAAAAATGCCTAGTTATGCGAAGTTTATGAAAGGTATTCTCTCTCGGAAGGTAAATCTTGATGACTTAGAAACCGTTGCTCTCACGGAGGAATGTAGTGCTGTATTGCAACAGAAATTGCCTCTGAAGCTTAAGGATCCTGGAAGCTTCACTATTCCTTGCACAATTGGAAAGGTATCATTTGACAAATGCTTATGTGACTTAGGAGCTAGCATCAATCTGATGCCTTTGTCAATCTTCAAAAAGTTGGACTTTCCGGATCCAAAACCTACTTATATGACTTTGCAGTTGGCCGATCATTCTATTACTTATCCACGAGGCATTGTTGAGGATGTTTTTGTCAAGGTGGATAAACTCATCTTTCCTGTTGACTTTGTAATTCTTGATTTCGAGGAGGATAAGAAGATTCCCATAATCTTGGGAAGACCTTTCCTTGAGACTGGTCGAACCTTGATTGATGTGCAGAAAGGTGAGCTCACCATGCGAGTGTTGGATCAGGATGTCACTTTTAATGTGTTCAATATGATGAATTTCCCTACGGAAAATGAGGAGTGCTTAAAGGTGGAGTTGGTCGATTCTGTGGTTACCTCATAACTTGATCAATTGCTAATGTCTGATGCCTTAGAAAAAGCCTTGTTGGGGAATTCCGATAGTGGAGATGATGAAGGTGAAGATCACTTGCAATATTTGAATGCTTCTCCCTGGAAGCGAAAGATGAATACGCCTTTTGAATCTCTTGGATTGGAGGAGCTGAAAAGTTCTCCAAAGCGCCTCAAGCCATCTATTGAGGAAGCTCCTACTCTTGAGCTTAAGCCTTTACCTGAACATCTGAGGTATGCGTTTTTAGGTGATGCATCTACATTGCCTGTTATTATTGCATCTGACCTTTTAGGTAGTGATGAGGAATAACTCTTGAGGATTCTAAGAGAGTTCAAATTGGCAATCGGTTGGACCACAACAGATATTAAGGGAATTAACTCTTCTTATTGTATGCATAAAATCCTGCTAGAGGAAGGTAGCAAGTCTACTGTTGAGCAACAAAGAAGGTTAAACCCTATCATGAAGGAAGTCGTGAAGAAGGAAATTCTTAAGTGGCTGGATGCATGGATCATCTATCCCATTTCTGACAGTTCTTGGGTGAGCCCAATTCAGTGTGTACCAAAGAAAGGAGGTATCACAGTCATTGCTAATGCGAAGAATGAGCTCATTCCTACTCAAACAGTCACGGGGTGGAGAGTCTGCATGGATTACAGGAAGCTGAACAAGGCCACAAGAAAAGATCACTTCCCTCTGCCATTTATTGATCAGATGCTTGACAGATTGGTTGGGAATGAGTACTACTGTCTTCTGGATGGCTATTCAGACTATAATCAAATTTGTATTAATCCAGAAGATCAGGATAAGACAACTTTCACTTGCCCATATGGTACTTTCGCCTTTAGAAGGGTTTCTTTTGGTTTATATGGAGCACCGGCCACATTTCAGAGATGCATGATGGTTATCTTCTCTGATATGATTGGTCAGAATGTGGAGGTGTTCATGGAAGATTTCTATATGTTTGGTGATTCATTTGATGAATGCTTGCAGAATCTAGGCAACATTCTCAAGAGGTGTATGGAAACCAATTTGGTTTTCAATTGGGAGAAATGTCACTTTATGGTGTGACAGGGCGTCATTCTTGGGCACAAGGTCTCTAGTAAGGGTCTCAATAGATGGCTTGAGGCGTTTAGGAGCTTTGTTCAATTCCTCCATTTCAAGAGATTCAAAAGGCATATCAATCTTCCTTTTCCAGGGAGAAGCATTCAAATACTACAATTATTCTTCACCTTCGTCATCTTCACTATCTGAATTCCCCAACAAGGCTTTTTCTAAGGCATCGGACCTTAGCAATTGATCAAGTTCCGATGTGACCACCAAATCGACCAACTCCACTTTTAAGCACTCCTCATTATCAGTAGGAAATTTTATAGCATTGAACACATTAAAAGTCACATCCTGATCCAGAACTCGCATTGTGAGCTCACCTTTCTGCACATCTATTAAGGTTCGGCCAGTCGCCAAGAAAGATCTCCCCAAGATTATAGGAATCTTCTTATCCTCCTCGAAATCAAGAATGACGAAATCAGCAGGGAAGATGAGTTTATCAACCTTGACTAAGACATCCTCCATAACACCTCGCGGATATGTAATAGAATGGCCGGCCAACTACAAGGTCATATAAGTCGGTTTGGGATCAGGTAAGTCCAACTGCTTGAAAATTGACAAAGGCATCAGATTGATGCTAGCTCCCAAGTCACATAAGCATCTGTCAAAAGACACTTTTCTAATAGTACACGGAATTGTGAAGCTTCCTGGATCATTAAGCTTCGGAGGCAACTTCTGTTGCAGCACAACACTGCATTCCTCCGTGAGAGCGACTGTCTCTAAATCATCTAGCTTTACCTTCCGAGAGAGAATACCTTTCATAAACTTTGCATAATTAGGCATTTGCTCCAGAGCCTCAGCAAAAGGTATGTTGATATAAAGTTTCTTGAACACCTCCAAAAACTTCTTAAATTGCTTGTCCAGCTTCTTCTTCTACAACCGCTTAGGAAAAGGCGGCGGAGGATAGCTCCGTTTACCTCTGTATTACCCTCAGGAGGAGTGTGCTCAATAGTAGTCTTCATTGGTTCCACTTCTACTTCCTTCTACTCTACTTCTTTCTCAGCCTCAGCTTCTTCAGTCAACACTTGAGTTTGTTCGGGATTCGTAACCTTTCCAGACCTTAAAGTGATTGCCTTTACCTGCTCCTTAGCTTCCCTTTTTCCTGGCATTTCAGTATCACTAAGGAGTGTACCAGGATGACGATTAAGCAAGGTATTGGCAATTTGCCCAATTTGATTTTCCAAGGTCTTGATAGAAATGGCTTGACTCTTACACATAAGCTTCAACTCCTCTAATTCTGATTTTTCATTGGCTTGTTGCAGCTGGAGTTGTTGTCTTGGTGCATATTATGGTTGCTGAAAACCAGGGGGTTTGTACTGCTTAACTGGATATTTCTGATAAGGTTGTTGAACCGCATTCCGAGTGTTGCTACAGCTGAAATTAGGATGATTGCGGTTGTTGGGATGATAGGTGGCTGGCACTGATTACTGCGATCGCTGGAAGTTGCTCACAAACTGAGCTGATTCACTATAAATTGCGCACTGATCAGTCTCATGGGCACCAACACAAAGCTCAAAGACACTAGCGATTTGATTAACTCCATAATTAGCCAAGGTGTCCACCTTCATCGTCAAAGCCTTAAGTTGGGTAGCGATAGCAGTTGCTACATCCAATTCCAGAATTCCTGCGACTTTTCCCTGAGTTAGCCTCTTGGAAGGATTCTGGTACTCATTAGCAGCCATCAGTTCAATAAGTTCATAAGCTTCATCGTAGCTTTTAGCCCACAAGGCTCCTTATGATGCCACATCAAGCATGGGTCTAGAAGTAGCACATAATCTATTGTAGAAACAGTTGATAATCATCCAATCAGGCATGCCATAGTGTGGGCACTTAGTATCTCCTTATATCGATCCCAAGCCTCACACAGAGATTCTCCAGTTTGCTGAGCAAACTGAGTAAGAGCATTCCTGATGGCGGATGTCTTCGCCATAGGGAAGAATTTAGTGAGAAACTTTTGAGCAAGGTCTTCCCAAGTGGTGATAGACCCTGCTGGTAGAGAGTGTAAACAACACTTAGCTTTGTCCCTTAGAGAGAATGGGAAGTGGCGTAGCTTGATAGCATCTTCAGTTATATCATTAAACTTGAAGGTGTCGCAGATCTCAATGAAATCCCTGATGTGCATGTTGGGGTCTTCAGTAGGAGAACCCCCAAACTGAACTGAGTTCTGTATCATCTGAATCGTGCTTGACTTGATCTCAAAAGTGTTAGCCCTGATGGCTGGTCTAATGATGCTTGACTGAATGTCATTAATCTTAGGCTGAAAAAAGTCCATCAAAGCCTTCAGATTTTCCGCTTGATCACCCATCTCTACCAAAGCTAGTTCTTCAACTTTCTCTTCTTCTTCTACCTTCTTTTCTTCCTAAAAAACTTCCTTATGAACTACCACAAGTTCTTCCTCGGCTTTATCCAGTGTTCTCTTACGAGTACGCGAACGCGTATGCATACACCCTCGCTTGAGTACCTGAAATAAAACAAGGAACAAATAAGTAACAATGTCCAAGTCAATGAACTTTAACGACCACTGATGGAAAGCACATAAACTATAAATTAACACTGCAGTCCCCGGCAGGGGCGCGAAAAACTTGTTAGTCGCTAAACACGCCCTAATATTACACGCAAGTATACGAATTCGCAAGTAGTATAAAATCTTTTCTAGTTCATTCCCATAGAGACTGTATTGGTTAACTAATTAATTCACGCACTTAAGCAACAATGTATGGTTATTATTTAATGCTAAGACGATAACAAATTGAGGTTGTTTATAACTAAGAATTAAACTAAAAATTATAAATACGAAATTAAGATTGAATGAATTAATATATATGACAAACATGGGATTCTAACTTCATTAAATACTTCATTCAATAGCTTTATTATTCTCAACCTTAGCATGCAATGATGATGACACTAATCAGACAACACAAAACTGATAAACTCCAACTTTTGTTGCACGAGTACCATACTACCAGACATCCATAAAGGAGATAGAAGTGAATAGACACCAATTATATTGAGACCCTATATGTCTATAGAATTTGACAACATAACGGTTTAAGCACAAGTTATCTATCTTGATTACACAGGGCAAGTAAGATGGGTAAAATTACCTACGAATCATGCATAACAATAACATTAACCTATTCTAACATGGCAAGTTCTAAATCATTAAATTCACTGTCACTTCATTAAGAATTAACAAACTATCTTATAAGCTCGCGACGCTCATAAGACGAATACGCACAACCAATACTAGGATATCAATCAATCACCACATACTAAGGCATCGAAACAATTTAACTAAAGAAATCCATAAATAATTCCGTTAGAACCCCACGATAATGATTAGCCCATGATCGGACTCATCATCAACGTGGGTTCTGATGAAAGCATGGTATAACAAACATAGTCTTTATAACGAATAAATAAAACCAAGTACAAAACAAGAGTAAGGTTCACAAGTAAGAAAACTAGCATCCAAATACAACTTAAAACAAAGATTCACAAGTAAAAACAAGATCTTCTTTGCCTTCTTTGAATTGTGCTAAAACAGTCTTCTTATGGCTCTCCTTGTGCTCTGGTATGTCTCTTTCTTGATATCTCTTGAAAACGTTCTTATTTGAATATATATAGCAGCCCTTTGCAATCTGGAAGTCTCCCCACTTAGAATCGAATTAGAATCAGGATTCTTTAATTTCATACCAGCGCGGCCACACGCTATCACAACGCGGGTGCGCTGCCTTTCTGGAATCCTGGCGCGGCCGAGCGCTATCACAGCGCGGGCACGTCGTCCTTCTGGGAAAAACTCATATTTTATCTTTTTTTCTTGCTGCTTCGAGCCATCTTTCCATGAGCTTTTATTCCAACACCACCTTGACACCAAATTAGCATAAAAACAATGCTAATTCACCTGATTCACAGATTAATGCCTGAAATGCAAAAAACACTAGAAAACGCGTTAAAACACTTAACAACTTGAGTACAAATACATCAATTTAAAGCTTATTAGAGCATTATAAAGTGTCATATATGCCACTGAACAGCTAACATTGTCACGACTGATTCTTAATCATACTTAGGACGTCTTTTACCTTAGGTCTTAATTGCCTTAAACAATTTCAACCTTTACTGGTTCGATCCATACTTTATCATGGTTTAACACATGCCCCACTTGGCATTATTATTATTACGTCATATTTCCTTTACCGAAGTTTCTATTTGTAAAAACTTAAATATCACCACTTTTTTTGTAACTTCTCCAAGGTTATTCTTAAATCATTCCTCCTGTACTCCCTAGGTACATGGCATATCAAGATACCATTTACTAATACTAGAACCATTGTCTATATAGTTCTAACAGACTTTCTCCACTAATCTTTAAAGATTGTTGTTACTTTAATTCTTCCCTATTCATACTTCGACACTTATACTATCCTTATTAATGGTGAAATTCCAACCTTATGCATTCCCCTAGGTTCATCTCAATTTTTCGGGGTTCTATCCTTAATTTCACCTTTAAAAAGGTACTTGCATCCTTCCATGGATGAATCAAGTCATATATCCTTGATAGATTATCTTATTCAATCATTCCCATCTTGATAGTCTATACCAAATTTCATATTAGCATCCTTATTCAAGTTGAGGTCAATCCATATGGCCTCCAAAAGATAACAATGGTTATCCTCTTTTCTTTCTTGATTTGGTAATGATAACAGGGATGTTCTGAAAGAAATTGGTCATGTTCAAGGTGAACTTTTTAGTTCTAACTATTCATTATCTCCATTATTTATCTCAACCTCATCTTAATGTTGGGATATCTTTTATACCTGGCGTCACCCTTTCTGGGTATCAAGCCACCGGTCTTACTTACACTTCACATTCTTGAAGGTCACTTCCTTCATCCCATTTTTCTAATATCTTATTATCCTGTCTCCTCAGTCCATTCGTGTTTCCTTATTAATCCATCGGTCTATCTCAAAGTTTCATCAAATACTCTCAACTTAAAGGGGATTAATTATACTTATCTCTTACGCCTTCAAACCTTGACTTTATCTCATGATCAGTCACCATCGCGCTGATGATGACACACTTCTCTATATTTATTGCTAGGATTTCTTAGGGTTTCACATACCTAACTCCCTTATCGCTTCTCAACTCTATTTACTTTATATCCCTTTATACTTCTTCCCCTTTCAGTCTTTTATTTTCGTTTCTATTACAACCATTTCATGAACCAACAAAATATAAGCATTTATTTCAAACATCCCATCATTATAGATTCGTGTCCTTCAGACGAACCTTGACGACTTTCATAACCTAGGTTCATGATTCATCATACTTGTCTGCCTCTGGCCTGATTTTAAAACTTCAACACTATCTCTCTATTTTCCTTGGCCTTCCACCAGCGGGTGGCCTCTCTCTTAGGAAGGTAAGTGGAAAAAACAGTCTTTTGCGCTTCGTCAATCATTTAGAATCTCAAATGATTCCTCTATTTCCTCTAGCCAGACTCTTGCCTTGACTGGGTCAACTTGTTCCTTGGAACTCTGAGAGCTTAGCGACTTAAAGGTCCTGAAAGAATTTCCTACCGCATTATTTCCTCAGGGTGGTGGTTGGGGGTAAAAGTATAATTTTTATTTAGGCAGGTCCATGAATTTCCCCATAGGAGTACCGTCCTGGTTCTCCCTATCTTGCTCGACTGCTGTTTTCTCAGTATGAAATGTTTCATCCTTCTCCCATAATCGGGGTTATCTTATACATTAAAGTACTTGTTTTCCACTTCATTATGTTATGAGTTCCCTCTTTCTTGATGGCGACCTCCCTGACTATCATATTCAGGGTTTGCCCTAAATCTTATTCTTCGAACCATGGCTTTCATCTAAGATCCCGTCTTTAAGCTTTTGAACATTTGGAACCCAAATTCTGTAGGAATACCTCATTATTCCCTTATCATCTTTCTCGATATTAATCTTTTCTCTATTCATTGGCTCTCTTCCTTCATTCATCACTTTTCTTGGCACAATATGATCTTTTTCAATAATTCGGGCTTCATTACAATCTCAAACAGCTTTTCAGTACCGGCTCCGGTTACCTTCACTTCTATTTCCATTTTCTCAAAATCTCTTATCAACTCTTCCGAAGACATTATCATCTTGAGTCTCTCCTTTCTACTAAGGGCGCCAGCCACCACATTGGCTTTCCCTGGATGATAAAAATCTCATAATCGTAATCCTTGATTAGCTCTAACCACCTCTTCTGGCATGTTGAGCTCTATCTGCGTGAAAATGTACTAGAGCTCTTATGGTTTGTGTAAATATCGCACTTCTCTACATACAAGTAGTGCCTCCAATCGTTAGGGCAAAACTATTGCCACGAGCCCAAGCTCATGGGTGGGATATCGAATTTCATATTACCTACATTATCTTGACGTGTACGCAATTATCTTTCCACACTATATAAGAACGCACCCTAATTCCTTGTGCAAAGCGTCACTACAAATCACAAAATCTCTTTTTCCATCCGACAGCGCCAATATATGGGTGGTTACCAATATTTTCTTCAGTTCTTGGAAGCTATTCTCGCATTTCTCTGTCCATTCGAACTTCTCAGTCTTACGAGTAAGCCGCGTTAAAGGGGCTTCTATATTTGCAAACTTGAACAAACCTATGGTAGTAATCGTCCAATCCTACCTCTGGTAGTCGCCTTAACTACGGTCATCAATTCCTCAGTGGTCCTTTCTTCATTCTTGTCAGGATCCTCCGCGGGATCCTCCTCAGCAACAATCCCTTCTAGGACAACATTCTCAACTGCTACATCCTCAATATGAACATCATCTGGTCCCTCATTAGGGTGCTCCATTGGATCCACAATCTAATCCCCAATATGTAGTAAAACATCATCGTGTTGTTGCTCTTGAACTTCAGGGTTCGGTGTCCCACCACCTTATATGATGACGATCTATATTACTCTCATGATATTTATAAAGGTTCCCGTAAGGGTTTTAACTGTCAGTACTACATTAGGTAGTCCGACTATGAACTTGGCAAGAGTTCTTATTATCTTAGTGAACTTACTATCTAACGTCGCATCATCTCTGAGTTTATAACGCTTGGCTATGATACCATTTCTATAACATCCCTAAATCCGGGGTCGGAGATCCGGGTTGTCATGACTTCCATTTCCCTTAATAACACTTAATCTTAATAAACAACCAACTACTGCATACTGTGACCCCATAATATACACACATACACCACAAGTTATAGTCTTAGAGATGAATACCAAAAATAAAAAAGTCATTTTATTCCACAATTGTAAGCCATTACACCTCAAAAGGGCTTCTGAATAAATTTACATTTTCTTTGTCATTATTACAGTTCATAAATATACATAAGTCTGGTACATCAACAGTTGAAAACCTAGCCTATTGGTAGTTCCTACCTCAGCTACAGCGGCATCAATGCCTACAGGAAATTGCGGAACATTTCCTATCTGCTCGCGAATTGGGAGCTTGGTCTTGTTCATCTTGTCTAGCTATTGTTGTGTGATGAAAGAATAAAGCAAGGATGAGCAACAAGCCCACCAAAATAACATGTATAGTAATTAACAATATATGAGCCTTCTCATAGTACTCATGAAAGTCTTGGTCAAGCAAACAAGAACCAAGTTGATATCTTAACGCGACGAAGTCGCAAAATATTATATATATATATATATATATATACTTTTCAAAATCTTTGAAATCCTCTGCCATGCATAATATACACAGAGTTCCAGTTTAGAACTGTATAAAAATATTGTTGCAAGGTGATCTCATATATATAACCTTATCTCAACATTTTTATGAAAATCTTTGTCATGCATAGATAATCATTTACTAGATATAAGTTGAAAAGATGAAGTTAAAAGATACTCCAATATACTTATATCTTTTCTGAATAGTACTTGAACTACCACCATTCAAGGTATAATCAGTTTCAAAAGTTCATCATTTATCGATGAAGTTACAAAGTAAGACTTGTATATAACTCATTTTCACAAATACTCTTGAGGGCTTTTATCCGCTCAAGGAAACTCAAATATTAGATCGTTAACAAAATATGAAGTTACTAGATACTTCAATTAATGGAAACATCATTTTGAAAACTCGACCATGCCAACACTCAACAGTCGCTCAGCCGTATCTTTTCTATCGAAGTGCCCTGGGTAGTGTTGCAGATATATCCAAACTGGATGATGAACTCATTATGGGAGTTTTCCGCGCCAGGAAGGCCACTTACGATGATCAGTCGCAGTGGTACAACCCCACAGTTTTCTCCATATAGAGGAGAATAGTCGGATTTACTTGTCGACCGAACGCTGGACTCCTAAGGAATGGACCGTCTTAGCGGAACTTCCGGGCCATTTGGGCTAATATAATAGGGCTGGGCCGGCGCCACTCGGCCACTTACGCCACTCCTAGTTCAGATGAAATCAATGACTCTGAAACGTAAAGCTCGTTCCCCCTTTCCCCAAGTAAAAACTTATTGATGCGGCTCCACCAAAAAGCCGTATCTAGTTGGAAAGGAAAACTCACCGATATTTCCCAGGCGATGCCTGTTAATGGATTAAACTCATCTCAAGAATTTTACTTCCCGAGTGTTGGGTAAGTAATCAAAAACTCTTTAATCAATCAGCAAACTCGTTGAGAATATAAAAACATATCAAGGAGCCGGATCCCTCAGAGTTTTTTTAGTGAGTATTCAAGTCCCCTTCGAAAGGAAGATCTTAAATTTGAAAACAAGTTTTGGGATCCGCTCTAACCATTAAAATCATTTTGAAGACTCAAAAATATTTTTGAAAGCGTTTGGAATAAGGATGATTTCATAGAATAAATCAATTCCAAGATAATAAAAAAATATATGAATATTATGCTATAAATAATATTCCAATAACGAATAGCTTTTATCAAAGCAAATGAAGTAAAAGTTTTGAAAATAACTTTATGAAAATATTTAAGGTAAGAATGATTGATGATATCAATCATTTAACGAATACTTGGCGAATAACGAAATATTATTCTTCAAGAAAATAAAGAATATTATTTAATAAAATAAGCGGAGTCATAAGTTCTCGAATGAATATTCAAACTAATATTCATTAAATAAAATAAGCGGAGTCATAAGTCCTCGAATGAATCTTCAGACTAATATTCATTAAATACAATAAACGGAGTCATAAGTCCTCGAATGAATATTCTGACTAATATTCATTAAATAATAGAAATAAAATAAGTTTCATAAGTAGAAACTCTATTCAAATAATTAAACTAGTCTTTGATCGTAATAGGAATCTTAAATGAATATTCAAAAAAATATTCACTTATATTATAAAACTATCGAATAAACTTTATTCGATTAATAGTCTTGAAAACTAGTTATATATATATAATATACTCGAGAACATCGCCTCCCGGTTTAGAAAAATGTTCAACTATGGGTCCCCTATACTAAGGGTATACGCAAGTACTGCTTATCTCTAGCATATGTATTATGCAGTTTATAATCAATTGAATCAACAATGAGATATCAAGATTACGTAACAGGCATGCATTTATATATATATATATATATCATATTAACATGATCCAATATATCACAAGACTTGCTAATAACAACCATGCAATTATCTCAAGATAATGCATCAATATATTTACATCGCAACAACAGTATAACGGGTAGAAAACTTGCCTGAGTGCTCTGGGGTAGACTTAAGCTTAGAGTGGTTCCGGTAACCTATGAACAACAACATAAGCCGGAATTAAACCATGGTCACTTAAGAAAATAGACTTTATCCACTTAGACCCTAATGTTCGCTTTTGCGCTTAACGATTTACATAAGTCGCTCGAGTACCCTCGGCTCCACCATTTTTATAAAATTAACCATTAAACGTTTTAAGGAGACTCTTTCACGATTACTTTACCAACTTCCTAATACACCTTACATAATTGTTTCATGTTTCGATTAATCATTTAAGGGTCTCAATTATGGTCTCAAAGTTACTCGAGGTTTCGGGGTTTGCTCGCGAAACACCGTTACTTAAAACAGTCATTTCTCATCGCACGTAGCTCGGATTTAGGCGAACGACATATCAAAACGAAGCTCGTAACATGAACTATCTAAATATGGAAAAGGTCAGAATCTTACAGTGAGTTCACGGGTCCTAAAGTTAAGAACATAAACAGTTAAGGAAAATCGGGCATTATGACGGCTAGAACTTAGCGTTTTCCAATATTTTTATCACTCCAAATCAATCCCTTCCAACTACAATCCATCCACAACTTCAAGATTCAAACCTAGGCTACTGATCTTAGCCAAAACAAACTCAAGATCCTCAATCCAATTCAATATTATACCATCTCCATAATCAACTAATGTACTTAACAATCAAAGTTCAATTCAAACTTAATCATTTAAACAACTACTCATCCATCCAAACCATCCCAAAATTCAAGAAAACAAACTTAGTACTTAAAGGTCCAGAAGTTTTATACCTTTATTTTTTAGGGGAAAGTTTCTAGGAAGCCTTAAAACCTTGATTAATCCTTATACAAGCTTGGATCCCACAAACAATCAAGAAAATACAAAGTTAAGTTTTGAAGTTTCTAAAAGTATCCAGGAAGTTGGTAAAGTAATCGTGAAAGAGTCTCCTTAAAACGTTTAATGGTTAATTTTATAAAAATGGTGGAGCCGAGGGTACTCGAGCGACTTATGTAAATCGTTAAGCGCAAAAGCGAACATTAGGGTCTAAGTGGATAAAGTCTATTTTCTTAAGTGACCGTGGTTTAATTCCGGCTTATGTTGTTGTTCATAGGTTACCAGAACCACTCTAAGCTTAAGTCTACCCCGGAGCACTCAGGCAAGTTTTCTACCCGTTATACTGTTGTTGCGATGTAAATATATTGATGCATTATCTTGAGATAAGTGCATGGTTGTTATTAGCAAGTCTTGCGATATATTGGATCATGTCAATATGATATATATATATATATGCATGCCTGTTACGTAATCTTGATATCTCATTATTGATTCAATTGATTATAAACTGCATAATACATATGCTAGAGATAAGCAGTACTTGCGTATACCCTTAGTATAGGGGACCCAGAGTTGAACATTTTTCTTAACCGGGAGGCGATGTTCTCGAGTATATTATATATATATATAACTAGTTTTCAAGACTATTAATCGAATAAAGTTTATTCGATAGTTTTATAATATAAGTGAATATTATTTTTTTTGAATATTCATTTAAGATTCCTATTACGATCAAAGACTAGTTTAATTATTTGAATAATGTTTCTACTTATGAAACTTATTTTATTTCTATTATTTAATGAATATTAGTCAGAATATTCATTCGAGGACTTATGACTCCGCTTATTGTATTTAATGAATATTAGTCTGAATATTCATTCGAGGACTTATGACTCCGCTTATTTTATTTAATGAATATTAGTTTGAATATTCATTCGAGAACTTATGACTCCGCTTATTTTATTAAATAATATTCTTTATTTTCTTAAAGAATAATATTTCGTTATTCGCCAAGTATTCGATAAATGATTGATATCATCAATCATTCTTACCTTAAATATTTTCATAAAGTTATTTTCAAAACTTTTACTTCATTTGCTTTGATAAAAGCTATTCGTTATTGGAATATTATTTATAGCATAATATTCATATATTTTTTATTATCTTGGAATTGATTTATTCTATGAAATCATCCTTATTCCAAACGCTTTCAAAAAATTTTTTGAGTCTTCAAAATGATTTTAATGGTTAGAGCGGATCCCAAAACTTGTTTTCAAATTTAAGATCTTCCTTTCGAAGGGGACTTGAATACTCGCTAAAAAAAATTTGAGGGATCCGGCTCCTTGATATGTTTTTATATTCTCAACGAGGTTGCTGATTGATTAAAGAGTTTTTTATTACTTACCCAACACTCGGGAAGTAAAATTCTTGGAATGAGTTTAATCCATTAACAGGCATCGCCTGGGAAATATCGGTGAGTTTTCCTTTCCAACTAGATACGGCTTTTTGGTGGAGCCGCATCAATAAGTTTTTACTTGGGGAAAGGGGGAACGAGCTTTACGTTTTAGAGTCATTGATTTCATCTGAACTAGGAGTGGCGTAAGTGGCCGAGTGGCGCCGGCCCAGCCCTATTATATTAGCCCAAATGGCCCGAAAGGTCCGCTAAGACGGTCCATTCCTTAAGAGTCCAGCGTTCGGTCGACAAGTAAATCCGACTATTCTCCTCTACATGTAGAAAACTGTGGGGTTGTACCACTGCGACTGATCATCGTAAGTGGCCTTCCTGGCGCGGCAAACTCCCGTAATGAGTTCATCATCTAGTTTGGATATATCTGCAACACTACCCAGGGCACTTCGATAGAAAGGATACGGCTGGGCGATTGTTGAGTGTTGGCATGGTCGAGTTTTCAAAATGATGTTTCCATTAATTGAAGTATCTAGTAACTTCATATTTTGTTAACGATCTAATATTTGAGTTTCCTTGAGCGGATAAAAGCCCTCAAGAGTATTTGTGAAAATGAGTTATATACAAGTCTTACCTTGTAACTTCATCGATAAATGATGAACTTTTGAAACTGATTATACCTTGAATGGTGGTAGTTCAAGTACTATTCGGAAAAGATATAAGTATATTGGAGTATCTTTTAAATTCATCTTTTCAACTTATATCTAGTAAATGATTATCTATGCATGACAAAGATTTTCATAAAAATGTTGAGATAAGGTTATATATATGAGATCACCTTGCAACGAAATTTTTATACAGTTCTAAACTGGAACTCTATGTATATTATGCATGGCAGAGGATTTCAAAGATTTTGAAAAGTATATATATATATATAGAATATTTTGCGACTTCGTCGCGTTAATATATCAACTTGGTTCTTGTTTGCTTGACCAAGACTTTCATGAGTACTATGAGAAGGCTCATATATTGTTAATTACTATACATGTTATTTTGGTGGGCTTGTTGCTCATCCTTGCTTTATTCTTTCATCATACAACAATAGCTAGACAAGATGAACAAGACCAAGCTCTCAATTTGCGAGCGGATAGGAAATGTTCCACAATTTCCTGTAGGCATTGATGCCGCTGTAGCTGAGGTAGGAACTACCAATAGGCTAGGTTTTCAACTGTTGATGTACCAGACTTATGTATATTTATGAACTTTAATAATGGCAAAGAAAATGTAAATTTATTCAGAAGCCCTTTTGAGGTGTAATGGCTTACAATTGTGGAATAAAATGACTTTTTTTATTTTTGGTATTCATCTCTAAGACTATAACTTGTGGTGTATATGTGTATATTATGGGGTCACAGTACGCAGTAGTTGGTTGTTTATTAAGATTAAGTGTTATTAAGGGAAATGGAAGTCATGACAACCCGGATCTCCGACCCCGGATTTAGGGGTGTTACAGAAATGGTATCATAGCCAAGCGTTATAAACTCAGAGATGATGCGACGTTAAGATAGTAAGTTCACTAAGATAATAAGAACTCTTGCCAAGTTCATAGTCGGGTTACCTAATGTAGTACTGACAGTTAAAACCCTTACGGGAACCTTTATAAATATCATGAGAGTAATATAGATCGTCATCATATAAGGTGGTGGGACACCGAACCCTGAAGTTCAAGAGCAACAACACGATGATGTTTTACTACATATTGGGGATTAGATTGTGGATCCAATGGAGCACCCTAATGAGGGACCAGATGATGTTCATATTGAGGATGTAGCAGTTGAGAATGTTGTCCTAGAAGGGATTGTTGCTGAGGAGGATCCCGCGGAGGATCCTGACAAGAATGAAGAAAGGACCACTGAGGAATTGATGACCGTAGTTAAGGCGACTACCAGAGGTAGGATTGGCCGATTACTACCATAGGTTTGTTCAAGTTTGCAAATATAGCAGCCCCTTTAACGCGGCTTACTCGTAAGACTGAGAAGTTCGAATGGACAGAGAAATGCGAGAATAGCTTCCAAGAACTGAAGAAAATATTGGTAACCACCCATATATTGGCGCTGTCGGATGGAAAAAGAGATTTTGTGATTTGTAGTGACGCTTTGCACAAGGAATTAGGGTGCGTTCTTATATAGTGTGGAAAGATAATTGCGTACACGTCAAGATAATGTAGGGAATATGAAATTCGATATCCCACCCATGAGCTTGGGCTCGTGGCAATAGTTTTGCCCTAACGATTGGAGGCACTACTTGTATGTAGAGAAGTGCGATATTTACACAAACCATAAGAGCTCTAGTACATTTTCACGCAGATAGAGCTCAACATGCCAGAAGAGGTGGTTAGAGCTAATCAAGGATTACGATTATGAGATTTTTATCATCCAGAGAAAGCCAATGTGGTGGCTGGCGCCTTTAGTAGAAAGGAGAGACTCAAGATGATAATGTCTTCGGAAGAGTTGATAAGAGATTTTGAGAAAATGAAATAGAAGTGAAGGTAACCGGAGCCGGTACTGAAAAGCTGTTTGAGATTGTAATGAAGCCCGAATTATTGAAAAAGATCATATTGTGCCAAGAAAAGTGATGAATGAAGGAAGAGAGCCAATGAATAGAGAAAAGATTAATATCGAGAAAGATGATAAGGGAATAATGAGGTATTCCTACAGAATTTGGGTTCCAAATGTTCAAAAGCTTAAAGACAGGATCTTAGATGAAAGCCATGGTTCGAAGAATAAGATTTAGGGCAAATCCTGAATATGATAGTCAGGGAGGTCGCCATCAAGAAAGAGGGAACACATAACATAATGAAGTGGAAAACAGGTACTTTAATGTATAAGATAACCCCGATTATGGGAGAAGGATGAAACATTTCATACTGAGAAAACAAAAGTCGAGCAAGATAGGAAAACCAGGACGGTACTCCTATGGGGAAATTCATGGACCTGCCTAAATAAAAATTATACTTTTACCCCCAACCACCACCCTGAGGAAATAATGCGGTAGGAAATTCTTTCAGGACCTTTAAATCGCTAAGCTCTCAGAGTTCTAAGGAACAAGTTGACCCAGTCAAGGCAAGAGCCTGGCTAGAGGAAATAGAGGAATCATTTGAGATTCTAAATGATTGACAAAGCGCAAAAGACTGTTTTTGCCACTTACCTTCCTAAGAGAGAGGCCACCCGCCGGTGGAAAGCCAAGGAAAATAGAGAGATAGTGTTGAAGTTTTAAAATCAGGCCAGAGGCGGACAAGTATGATGAATCATGAACCTAGGTTATGAAAGTCATCAAGGTTCGTCTGAAGGACACGAATCCATAATGATGGGATGTTTGAAATAAATGCTTATGTTTTGTTGGTTCATGAAATGGCTGTAATAGAAACGAAAATAAAAGACTGAAAGGGGAAGAAGTATAAAGGGATATAAAGTAAATAGAGTTGAGAAGCGATAAGGGAGTTAGGTATGTGAAACCCTAAGAAATCCTAGCAATAAATATAGAGAAGTGTGTCATCATCAGCGCGATGGTGACTGATCATGAGATAAAGTCAAGGTTTGAAGGCGTAAGAGATAAGTATAATTAATCCCCTTTAAGTTGAGAGTATTTGATGAAACTTTGAGATAGACCGATGGATTAATAAGGAAACACGAATGGACTGAGGAGACAGGATAATAAGATATTTAAAAAACGGGATGAAGGAAGTGACCTTCAAGAATGTGAAGTGTATGTAAGACCGGTGGCTTGATACCCAGAAAGGGTGACGCCAGGTATAAAAGATATCCCAACATTAAGATGAGGTTGAGATAAATAATGGAGATAATGAATAGTTAGAACTAAAAAGTTCACCTTGAACACGACCAATATCTTCCAGAACATCCCTGTTATCATTACCAAATCAGGAAAGAAAAGAGGATAACCATTGTTATCTTTTGGAGGCCATATGGATTGACCTCAAATTGAATAAGGATGCTATTATAAAATTTGGTATAGACTATCAAGGTGGGAATGATTGAATAAGATAATCTATCAAGGATATATGACTTGATTCATCCATGGAAGGATGCAAGTACCTTTTTAAAGGTGAAATTAAGGATAGAACCCCGAAAAATTGAGATGAACCTAGGGGAATGCATAAGGTTGGCATTTCACCATTAATAAGGATAGTATAAGTGTCGAAGTATGAATAGGGAAGAATTAAAGTAACAGCAATCTTTAAAGATTAGTGGAGAAAGTCTGTTAGAACTATATAGACAATGGTTCTAATATTAGTAAATGGTATCTTGATATGCCATGTACCTAGGGAGTACAGGAGGAATGATTTAAGAATAACCTTGGAGAAGTTACAAAAAAAGTGGTGATATTTAAGTTTTTACAAATAGAAACTTCGGTAAAGGAAATATGACGTAATAATAATAATGCCAAGTGGGGCATGTGTTAAACCATGAGAAAGTATTGATCGAACCAGTAAAGGTTGAAATTGTTTAAGGCAATTAAGACCTAAGGTAAAAGACGTCCTAAGTATGATCGAGAATCAGTCGTGACAATGTTAGTTGTTCAGTGGCATATATGACACTTTATAATGCTCTAATAAGCTTTAAATTGATGTATTTGTACTCAAGTTGTTAAGTATTTTAACGCGTTTTCTAGTGTTTTTTGCATTTCAGGCATTAATCTGTGAATCAGGTGAATTAGCATTATTTTGATGCTAATTTGGTGTCAAGGTGGTGTTGGAATAAAAGCTCATGGAAAGATGGCTCGAAGCAGCAAGAAAAAAAGATAAAATCTGAGTTTTTCCCAGAAGGACGACGCGCCCGCGCTGTGATAGCGCTCGGCCGCGCCAGGATTCCAGAAAGGCAGCGCACCCGCGCTGTGATAGCGTGTGGTCGCGCCGGTGCGAAATTAAAGAATCCTGATTCTAATTCGATTCTAAGTGGGGAGACTTCCAGATTGCAAAGGGCTGCTATATATATTCAAATAAGAACGTTTTCAAGAGATATCAAGAAAGAGACATACCAGAGCACAAGGAGAGCCATAAGAAGACCGTTTTAGCACAATTCAAAGAAGGCGAAGAAGATCTTGTTTTTACTTGTGAATCTTTGTTTTAAGTTGTATTTGGATGCTAGTTTTCTTACTTGTGAACCTTACTCTTATTTTGTACTTAGTTTTATTTATTCGTTATAAAGACTATGTTTGTTATACCATGCTTTCATCGGAACCCACGTTGATGATGAGTCCGATCATGGGCTAATCATTATCGTGGGGTTCTAACGGAATCATTTATGGATTTCTTTAGTTAAATTGTTTCGATGCCTTAGTATGTGGTGATTGATTGATATCCTAGTATTGGTTGTGCGTATTCGTCTTATGAGCGTCGCGAGCTTATAAGATAGTTTGTTAATTCTTAATGAAGCGACAGTGAATTTAAGGATTTAGAACTTGCCATGTTAGAATAGGTTAATGTTATTGTTATGCATGATTCGTAGGTAATTTTACCCATCTTACTTGCCCTGTGTAATCAAGATAGATAACTTGTGCTTAAACCTTTATGTTGTCAAATTCTATAGATATATAGGGTCTCAATATAATTGGTGTCTATTCACTTTTATCTCCTTTGTGGATGTCTGGTAGTATGGTACTCGTGCAATGAAAGTTGGACTTTATCAGTTTCGTGTTGTCTGATTAGTGTCATCATCATTGCATGCTAAGGTTGAGAATAATAAAGCTATTGAATGAAGTATTTAATGAAGTTAGAATCCCATGTTTGTCATATATATTAATTCATTCAATCTTAATTTCGTAGTTATAATTGTTAGTTTAATTCTTAGTTATAAACAACCTCAATTTGTTATCGTCTTAGCATTAAATAATAACCATACATTGTTGCTTAAGTGCGTGAATTAATTAGTTAACCAATACAGTCTCTATGGGAATGAACTAGAAAAGATTTTATACTACTTGCGAACTCGTGTACTTGCGTGTAATATTAGGGCGTGTTTAGCGACTAACAAGTTTTTGGCGTCCCTGCCGGGGACTGCAGTGTTAATTTATAGTTTATGTGCTTTCCATCAGTGGTCGTTAAAGTTCATTGACTCGGACATTGTTACTTATTTGTTCCTTGTTTTATTTCAGGTACTCAAGCGAGGGTGTATGCATATGCGTTCGCGTACTCGTAAGAGAACACTGGATAAAGCCGAGGAAGAACCTGTGGTAGTTCATAAGGAAGTTTTTTAGGAAGAAAAGAAGGTAGAAGAAGAAGAGAAAGTTGAAGAACCAGCTTTGGTAGAGATGAGTGATCAAGCGGAAAATCTGAAGGCTTTGATGGACTTTTTTCAGCCTAAGATTAATGACATTCAGTCAAGCATCATCAGACTAGCCATCAGGGCTAACACTTTTGAGATCAAGTCAAGCACGATTCAGATGATACAGAACTCAGTTCAGTTTGGGGGTTCTCCTACTGAAGACCTCAACATGCACATCAGGGATTTCATTGAGATATGCGACACCTTCAAGTTTAATGATATGACTGAAGATGTTATCAAGCTACGCCATTTCCCATTCTCTCTAAGGGACAAAGCTAAGTGTTGTTTACACTCTCTACCAGCAGGGTCTATCACCACTTGGGAAGACCTTGCTCAAAAGTTTCTCACTAAATTCTTCCCTATGGCGAAGACGTCCGCAATCAGGAATGCTCTTACTCAGTTTGCTCAGCAAACTGGAGAATCTCTGTGTGAGGCTTGGGATCGATATAAGGAGATACTAAGTGCCCACACTATGGCATGCCTGATTGGATGATTATCAACTATTTCTACAATAGATTGGGTGCTACTTCTAGACCCATGCTGGATGTGGCATCATAAGGAGCCTTGTGGGCTAAAAGCTACGATGAAACTTATGAACTTATTGAACTGATGGCTGCTAATGAGTACCAGAATCCTTCCAAGAGGCTAACTCAGGGAAAAGTCGCAGGAATTCTGGAATTCGACGCAGCAACTGCTATCGCTGCCCAACTTAAGGCTTTGACGATGAAGGTGGACACTTTGGCTAATTATGGAGTTAATCAAATTGTTAGTGTCTTTGAGCTTTGTTTTGGTGCCCACGAGAGTGATCAGTGCGCAATTTCTAGTGAATCACTCAGTTTGTGAGCAACTTCCAGCGATCGCAGTAATCAGTGCCAGCCACCTATCATCCCAACAACTGCAATCATCCTAATTTCAGCTGTAACAACACTCAGAATGCGGTTCAACAACCTTATCAGAAATATCCAATTAAGCAGTACAACCCCCCTGGTTTTCAGCAACTGTAATATGCACCAAGACAATAACTCCAGCTGCAACAAGCCAATGAAAAATCTGAATTAGAGGAGTTGAAGCTTATGTGTAAGAGTCAAGCCATTTCTATCAAGACCTTGGAAAATCAAATTGGGCAAATTGCCAATACCTTGCTTAATCGTCATCCTGGTACACTCCTTAGTGATACTGAAATGCCAGGAAAAAGGGAAGCTAAGGAGCAGGTAAAGGCAATCACTTTAAGGTCTGGAAAGGTTACGAATCCCGAACAAACTCAAGTGTTGACTGAAGAAGCTGAGGCTGAGAAAGAAGTAGAGTAGCAGGAAGTGAAGTGGAACCAAGGAAGACTACTGTTGAGCACACTCCTCCTGAGGGTAATACAGGGGTAAACGGAGCTATCCTCCGCCGCCTTTTCCTAAGCGGTTGTAGAAGAAGAAGCTAGACAAGCAATTTAAGAAGTTTCTGGAGGTGTTCAAGAAACTTTATATCAACATACCTTTTGCTGAGGCTCTGGAGCAGATGCCTAATTATGCAAAGTTTATGAAAGGTATTCTCTCGGAAGGTAAAGCTAGATGATTTAGAGACAGTCGCTCTCAAAGAGGAATGCAGTGTTATACTGCAACAGAAGTTATCTCCGAAGCTTAATGATCCAGGAAGCTTCACAATTCCGTGTACTATTAGAAAAGTGTCTTTTGACAGATGCTTATGTGACTTGGGAGCTAGCATCAATCTGATGCCTTTGTCAATTTTCAAGCAGTTGGACTTACCTGATCCCAAACCGACTTATATGACCTTGTAGTTGGCCGGCCATTCTATTACATATCCGCGAGGTGTTGTGGAGGATGTCTTAGTCAAGGTTGATAAACTCATCTTCCCTGCTGATTTCGTCATTCTTGATTTCGAGGAGGATAAGAAGATTCCTATAATCTTGGGGAGATCTTTCTTGGCGACTGGCCGAACCTTAATAGATGTGCAGAAAGGTGAGCTCACAATGCGAGTTCTGGATCAGGATCTGACTTTTAATGTGTTCAATGCTATAAAATTTCCTACTGATAATGAGGAGTGCTTAAAAGTGGAGTTGGTCGATTTGGTGGTCACATCGGAACTTGATCAATTGCTAAGGTCCGATGCGTTAGAAAAAACCTTGTTGGGGAATTCAGATAGTGAAGATGACGAAGGTGAAGAACAATTATAGTATTTGAATGCTTCTCCATGGAAAAGAAAGATTAATATGCCTTTTGAATCTCTTGAAATGGAGGAATTGAACAAAGCTCCTAAACGCCTCAAGCCATCTATTGAGGAAGCTCCCACTCTTGAGCTTAAGCCTTTACCTGAGCATTTGAGGTATGCGTTTTTAGTAGATGCACCTACTCTGCCTGTTATTATTGGATCTGACCTTTCAGGTAGTGATGAGGAAAAGCTTTTGAGGATTTTGAGAGATTTCAAATCGGCAATTGGCTGGACTATAGCAGATATAAAGGGAATCAGCCCTTCTTATAACATGCATAAAATTTTACTAAAGGAGGGTAGCAAGCCTACGGTCGAGCAGCAAAGAAGACTTAATCCAATCATGAAGGAAGTAGTGAAGAAGGAAATTCTTAAGTGGCTAGATACAGGGATCATCTATCCTATATCTGACAGTTCTTGGGTAAGCCCAGTTCAATGTGTGCCAAAGAAAGGTGGTATTACTGTGGTAGCAAATGAGAAGAATGAGCTTATTCCTACTAGAACAATCACGGGGTGGAGAGTTTGCATGGACTACGGGAAGCTAAACAAAGCCACTAGAAAGGATCACTTCCTTTTGCCCTTCATTGATTAGATGCTTGACAGGTTGGCAGGTCATGAGTACTATTGTCTTCTGGATGGTTATTCAGGTTATAATCAAATTTGTATCGCTCCAGAAGATCAGGAGAAAACTACCTTCACTTGTCCATTTGGTACTTTCGCCTTTAGACGAGTTTCTTTTGGTCTGTATGGTGCGCCAGCCACATTTCAGAGATGCATGATGGCCATCTTTTTTGACATGATTGGCCAGAATGTGGAGGTGTTCATGGATGACTTCTCAGTCTTTGGCGATTCTTTTGATGAATGCTTGCAAAAACTTTGACACATTCTCAAAAGGTGCGTTGAGACCAATCTGGTTCTCAATTGGGAGAAATGTCACTTTATGGTGCGTCATGGAATTATTGTCGGGCACAAGTTTTCTAGTAAAGGTCTTGAGGTGGATAAGGCCAAGGTGGGGTTAATTGAGAATCTTCCCCCGCCCATTTCTGTTAAGAGAATTCGCAGTTTTCTTGGTCATGCGGGTTTCTACAGGCGTTTCATCATAGACTTCTCGAAAATTTCAAAGCCATTGTGCAGTTTGCTAGAGAAAGATGTTCCTTTCAAGTTTGATGATGAGTGCCTTGCAGATTTTGAGACATTAAAGAAGAGTTTAATCACGGCATCGGTCATAACTACGCCTGATTGGAATGAACCTTTTGAGATGATGTGCGATGCAAGTTACTATGCAGTTGAAGCAGTTCTTGGGCAGAGGAAGAACAACATATTTCATGTGGTCTACTACACTAGTAAGACCCTAAATGGTGCTCAACTGAATTATACTACTACGGAGAAAGAACTTTTGGCTATTGTTTATGTTTTGAGAAATTTCGATCTTATCTACTTGGGACTAAGGTGACAGTTTTTACTGATCACGCTATAATTCGATATCTAGTCTCAAAGAAGGACTCGAAGCCTAGATTGATTAGATGGATTCTTTTGCTTCAAGAATTTAAACTAGAGATCAAGGACAGAAAGGGGACTGAAAATCAAGTCGCTGATCATCTCTCGCATTTAGAGAATCCTAATGCTACTTCATTGGATAAGACATTGATAAATGAATCTTTTCTCGATGAGCAGCTGTTTGGAGTGCAAGAAGAAGAACTGTGGTTTACAGATAATGTGAACTACCTTGTGAGTAATATCATGCCTCCCGACTTATCTTATGCTCAAAGGAAGAAGTTTCTACATGAAGTGAAGTGGTATATGTGGGATGAGCCATTTCTTTTTTGTCAAGGAGCTGACCAAATCATCAGGAGATGTATTCCTTACAGGGAAATGGGGGGAACTTGTGAGATTTCCAATCAACGGCTTATGGAGGACAATATGGTGGAGAAAAGACAGCAGCTCATGTTCTTCAAGCAGGTTTCTTTTGGTCGACATTGTTTAAAGATGCTCATCAGTTCATTTTGAAATGTGATCGATGTCAACGTGTGGATAATATGTCTAAGAGGGATGAGATGCCTCTTAATGTGCTTCTCGAGGTTGAGGTCTTTGATGTTTGGGGAATTGACTTCATGGGGCCATTTGTCTCATCTTGTAACAATCAGTATATCTTGTTGGCGGTTGATTACGCGTCGAAATGGGTTGAAGTTAAGGCGTTGCCAATGAACGATGCGAAAGTGGTGCTTAATTTTCTTCACAAGCAGATATTCACAAGGTTTAGAACTCCAAGAGTCATAATCAGTGATGAGGGGTCGCATTTTTACAATCGCAAGTTCACTGCTATGATGAAAAGGTATAATGTGAATCATCGCATTACTACGGATTATCATCCTCGGACAAATGGTCAAGCTAAGGTATCTAACTGAGAGATCAAGTGCATTTTAGAGAAAGTTGTATGTCCGTCGAGGAAAGATTGGTCTTTGATGCTTGATGAAGCTGTTTGGGCTTATAGAACAACATATAATACTCCATTGGGAATGTCGTCATTTCAGTTGGTTTATAGTAAGGGGTGTCATTTGCATGTGGAGCTCGAGCATAAGGCATACTGGGCTTTGTAGAAGTTGAATCTGGACTTGGATACGGCTGGAAAGAATAGGATGCTTCAATTGAATGAACTCGACGAGTTTCGACTTCAAGCTTATGAGAACAACAAAATGTATAAGGAGAAGGTCAAGAGGTGGCACGATCGGGGTCTAGTGCTCAAATCATTTGTGTCGGGGCAACAAGTTCTATTGTTCAACTCTCATCTCCGTCTTTTTCCTGGAAAGTTGAAGTCAAGATGGCCAGGTTCGTTTATTGTTAAAACTGTGTTTTCACATGGAGCGGTGGAAATTTTTTAGAATGATACGGGCCAGGCATTCAAGGTAAATGGTCATAGGTTGAAGCATTACTATGGTGACACGGCAAACCGCGAGGTGGTTAGTGCCGTTCTATTGTCCTTTTGATCTCGAGATTCTACATCGATCTAGCGACGTAAAAGAAGCGCTTCTTGGGAGGCAACCCAAGTTTTTTATACATTAGTAAGTAGAGGAAGCAAGAAGAAAGGAGAAAATCATAAAAAAATCAGAAAAAGAAAAAAATTCAGGGCTCACTTCTAAAGCTTGGCGCGCCCGCGCTGTCCTAGGGCGCGCCCGCGCTGTCCTAGCGCGCGCCCGCGCTGTCCTAGCGCGCGCCCGCGCTGATTTCACAGAAATATGGCACGCCCGCGCTATTATAGTACGCGCCCACGCTGATTTCAAAGAAACATGGCGCGCCAGCGCTGTTATAGCGCGCGGCCGCGCCGATTTGGCAAAAGTAGCACGCGCCCGCGCAGACTCAGCGCGCGGCCGCACCGGGTCCCCACTCCGAAAAAAAATAATAAAGGCAGTTAAAGGAAAAAATGGGAATTTTGTTCCAAAATCAATTCCCAGCCGAATTTTACTCCACCACATCCCATAATTCCCTCTCCAAATCAAACCCATTACTCCCATTATTCTCATAATCAAATCCCACTTCTATTCCATATATAATTCTCTTTTCACCACCTATATATACATACACCTCATACACAACTTCTTCACCAATTCATAAATTCTCAAACACAAATTCTCTCTCAAACACAACTCTTATTCTCTTTACTCACTTCCAATGGCACCCAAGAGACAAAGAACATAAGTCGATAGCAGCACCATCGATTCATCAAGTGTGGGTGGTGTAAGGCCAAGGTTCTCTACTCCCGAGGCTGAAGCGGAGTATAATAGGCTTCTTTCGAAGCCAGTCATCAAGGAGCGAGGTTTTCTGCCATCAGGGAAGGATGGTCAGCTGTTGGAGATGATTCTTTAGATGGGCTGGGTTCCTATTTGTGAGGCACCCGCTGATGTGCCTATGAGTATTGTTCGTGAGTTCTATGCAAACGCCAATGCCGAGAAGAATGGCTTCACGGTGGATCGAGGGAGGACGGTGGAGTATAGTGCAAAGGCTATCAGGATTGTGATTAAGCAGCCCGCGAGGAAGGTGGGGCAGGACACCTAGAACGATAAGACTCCAGAGGACTTTGATCTAGATCTTATTATTGCTACTCTGTGCCAGCCCGATACTCACTGGAAGATCAAGAGGGGCACGACCGAGTATTCTACGTTCTCGGCTTCCAAAATGAACAGGTTTGCTCGTGCATGAAACGCTTTTATATGTGTTAACATCATGCCATTTTTGCATGTGCATGAGATTACTGTGGAGCGTGCACGGTTGTTATGGGGCATTATTCAGGGCGATTATATAGATTTGGGGATGGTGATTTATCAGGGGATTCTGAAGTTCTTGAGGGGGAGTACTACGGGGTCTATTCCATATGCGTCTGTGGTGACGAAGCTGTGTGTGCCAGTTGGTGTTCATTCTCCCACACACGAGCAGTTGCAGATCCCGAGTGCTCCCATTGACAACACTACTTTGGCTACGATGCAAGAATGGGATGGAGGCAAGCCCGATCTGAAGGGGCTTGGTTATACTTTTGACCACCTACCTGGTGGGAGGCTAGCTGCTGGAGCCACTCAGGCGAGCAAGACTGTATGGAGATCTCAGCTAGGAGATGAGGCATGGCCATCGCAGCAGGCGCATGAGGAGGATGAAGCTGATATGGGAGCTGGCATGAGTTCGACGCAGTACAGGCATCTGGAATGGAGGATGGATGCGATGCATGACATCCACAGCAGGTTCGCACGTGATCTTACCCAGGCACTTGGGACAGCTTTCAGAGCCACCGGAGTTGATATCCGGTGGCCAGTTTTTGGTGAGGATTCCGTGTATCCACCTCCGGACACACCCGACACTCCACCCACTGAGGGTGAGGATGCTAATTCTGATTAGGTATGCCTGATTCCTTACTATTATACTCACTGAGGAAAGTGAATATTTTAAGTTTGGGGGTAGTAGTTGAAGGAATATATTTTTGTGTGAGTCTCATATAGTTGCATGTTCATGATAGTTTAGTACATATAGTTTGCATATTTTTCCATATAGTTTTTTTTTATTTTTGGTAGTTTTATGTTATTTTGTTCATATAGTTTTCATGCATTCGCATTATAACATGATCCTTGAGATAATTTTTCTAGTTGACTTGTAATATTGATGCTAGTGTAGTGATGTCGTGTTTAGAGTTGTTATGTCGTATTAAGTTGATTTGCATGCTAGAGACACTTGTATTTCACTAAGTCTTATAGGTTTCTAGGGTGCTAGATCATAGTCATGGCTTGTTGTTTTGTCGAGGTTTAATCGCTTGTTTATATTTAGAATTTAGGATATTCTCTTAATAATAAAAGACATGGATATTTAAAAATTGGAGAAAATTGGAGTTCATTTCTAGTTGTGTGGCTAGGTGTCAAATGGCTAGTAGCCGGCTCATATTTATATGAGTAGTCTAGGGTTGAATGAGATGGAGCGAAACGCACTCATTCAGAAATTCGTAAAAAATAGAAAAATAGAAAAAAGAAAAAAAGTAGAAAAAGTAGAAAAAGAAAAAAGAAAAAAGAAAAAAAGAAAAGAATAAGTTTTATGAATAATTGATCACGAGTGGGCTTTTTAGTACTCGAGTTCTTAGGGGACTTTGTGCCTAGTGACCTAAGGCTTTTATAGTCTGGGATCCGCTAACCTAACGCTCGCTACGTGGGTAATATTGTATAAGTCTATTGTGGACCTCACTTATTGCACGGTCAAATAAGTATATGTGTTTGTTTTGTTTTCAATAAAAGCATGAATCCATGTTAAACTCCGAAATAGAATTGAAGTTTTATAAATTATTTTGAGTCTAGCTTTTATTCTATTTATAAACTTGCGATTGTCTTGATAAGTAGTGAGTCATGATTATTGATCTAGTTGCGATAGTATATTTGTAAGCATCTGCACACACACACGTCTCTAGTTTGTAAGTTGATTTGTATGATTAACTGATCTTTATACGAATAACTATATTTGTTGATATGTTGCTTGTCGATTGGTTAAGTTATTCTATTGGGATCGTTGCATTCATATTAGTTGCATTTTTATTCTCTTGATCTTTGAGTCTATTTATGCTTGAAGACAAGCATCGATTCAACTTTGGGGTATGTTGGGTGGCATTTATGACACTTTATAATACTCTAATAAGCTTTAAACTGATGCATGTGTACTCAAGTTGTTAAGTGTTTTAACGTGTTTTCTAGTGTTTTTGCATTTCAGGCATTAATCTGTGAATCAGGTGAATTAGCATTGTTTTGATGCTAATTTGGTGTCAAGGTGGTGTTGGAATAAAAGCTCGTGGAAAGACGGCTCGAAGCAGCAAGGAAAAAGATGAAATCTGAGTTTTTCCCAGAAGGACGGCGCGACCGCGCTGTGATAGCGCGCGGCCACGCCAGGATTCCAGAAAGGCAGCGCGCCCGTGCTGTGATAGCACGCGGTCGCGCCGGTGCGAAATTAAAGAATCATGATTCTAATTCGATTCTAAGTAGGGAGACTTCCAGATTGCAAAGGGCTGCTATATATATTCAAATAAGAATATTTTCAAGAGATATCAAGAAATAGACATACCATAGCACAAGGAGAGCCGTAAGAAGACCGTTTTAGCACAATTCAATGAAGGCAAAGAAGATCTTGTTTTTACTTGTGAATCTTTGTTTTAGGTTGTATTTGGATGCTAGTTTTATGACTTGTGAACCTTACTCTTGTTTTATACTTGGTTTTATGTATTCGTTATAAAGACTACGTTTGTTATACCATGCTTTCATCAGAATCCACGTTGATGATGAGTCAGAGCTAATCGTTATCGTGGGGTTCTAACGGATTTATTTATGGATTTCTTTACTTAAATTGTTTTGATGCCTTAGTATGTGGTGATTGGTTGATATCCTTGTATTGGTTGTGCGTATTCGTCTTATGAGCGTCGCGAACTTATAAGATAGTGTGTTAATTCTTAATGAAGCGACAGTGAATTTAAGGATTTAGAACTTGCCATGCTAGCATAGGTTCATATTATTCTTATGCATGATCCGTAGGTAATTTTACCCATCTTACTTGCCCTGTGTAATCAAGATAGATAACTTGTGCTTAAACCGTTATGTTGTCAAATTCTATAGACATATAAGGTCTCAATATAATTGGTGTCTATTCAGCTTCTATCTCCTTTGTGGATGTCTGGTAGTATGGTACTCGTGCAACGAAAGTTGGCGTTTATCAGTTTCGTGTTGTCTGATTAGTGTCATCACCATTGCATGCTAAGGTTGAGAACAATAAGGCTATTGAATGAAGTATTTAATGAAGTTAGAATCCCATGTTTGTCATATATATTAATTTAGTCAATCTTAATTTTGTAGTTATAATTGTTAGTTTAATTCTTAGTTATAAACAACCTCAATTTGTTATCATCTTAGCATTGAATAATAACCATACATTGTTGCTTAAGTGCGTGAATTAATTAGTTAACCAATACAGTCTCTATGGGAACGAACTAGAAAAGATTCTATACTAATTGCGAACTCGTATACTTGTGTGTAATATTAGCACGTGTTTAGAAACTAACATTAGCCTCTAAAGACCGAGGCAATTTCGTATGGAAAAATGGTGAAATTTTTTTTATTTCTCACCAAAGCTTAAGGAAGAGCATTTTCACACAAGCAGTGATTGGAAATGAGGTAGAAAATTTAGTTGGAGATCGTTCAAAAGACATTAATTATAAGAAACTATTACTATCAGGAAAGGCCAATGAGGTGGACGACACTCTAAGTGTAAGAGAGCAATTATAGGCGCTCGGGCCAGAGGAATACAGTGATGATGGTTAAAGCCGTGAAGGTTGTATTATGGTGTGAAAGATTGACATTCCTTCTGATGATTGTGCGATACTCAACTGTAATAGTAGTTTGGTAAAGATTTAATTCATGTAATCGCCGTGAGCGGGCTATCTATCTTAGAAGGTCCTATCTTGAGATAAGCCAGGACCATGTTATGAAAGGACTAAATGAACCTTTGAGTTTCATGTCTCCCAATAAATACATATGGTTTAATAATGGTATTAACCTTCTATCGTTGCTTTTATTGAAACTCTTCTGCAATTTTATCTGCTTCATGTCATATGTACGTCAAGTTCAGGAGTGTTCTTCATGAATCATGAATGGTGATTATGTTACCTCCTTAGAAGAATTCGATACGGTAGGTATGGACTCTATATGGTTAGATATTAAGATTTCATGGAAAACGAATGGCTACAGTAGGTCAGCGGTGGACCATAGTAATGCAGCAATGATTCTGTGAGTAATGAGCCGATTACAACTGTGAGAGTTGTATTGTAATGGATGTTAAGATTAAGTACCACTAATCGGGTCGTGGTGATGTATAAGTTATCATTGATAGACTAATTAAGTTGATTATCTACCTATTGAATATTTATTCCTTCTTATCAATAAAGAGTAGTATTACTATACGAAGAAGGTTGCGGTGTAGCAATGGATTCTAGTAACGATGATGTCTAGAATGAAATCCCATATTCGATTTTTTAATGTCGAGGGAGTTTCAAAGGTGATTGTTTATAAGCTCGAGCAAGAGCATGGATCCATAGAATGATGGACGGATTAGTAAATATTCAGGCACGTGAATTGTGATGCGATAATACTTGATGTTGATATATATACATATATGTTTCATTCTCCTATGATAAACCTCTATAGTTCAGAGGTAGATTCCAAAACAGATATTTTGTGACCATATTTTTTCTTAAAATTATTCTTTTCTCTCCTTTTCATTTCATGTAAACTGAGAAGAACAACCCTTTCAGAAGGGGAGGTATTGCCGAATGACTATCTATCTGTGTGATAGAAGCCTAGTAGGATACCACATGTTGTTTCATTGCTTGTTAAGTACAAAAGGCTGGCCACCTTCTGTACTAACTATGTAATGTAACAAGTGTTCATTATCATAGTGATCTCTCAATAAATTCTTTTACTTCTATATGATTGATCAAACTTTGGAAGATAGAAGCAGCTAGAAAAGGAGTAGTATAAGTATGGTGGTATTCGGAATGGAACGCGTTCATGATACTAAGGTTGACGCGTTTATTAAAAGGTTATAAAACTCTAGCGAGTAAAGGTATATCCAGAATAGTATTCTGTACAGAAGATAGTAACGATTGCAAACTGGAAAAGAATAAGTATTGAGAAGCGAAAGCTGTAGAGCTAGATGATATAATGAGAGTCTGAGTGATAGACTTGAAAGAAATTTAGAATGATCACTTAGCACGGATTGAGTTTTCTTACGACGATGGACGATATGACAGTGTCGGAATGTCGCCTTACGAGGCCTTGTACAGAAAAAGATGTCTATCTCCCTTGTATTGGGATGAAGTTGGAGAACGCAATATGTTCAGGTCCAAAGTGGTCCAAATAACCAAGAACATAGTACATCTAATCAGAGGACAGCTGGTAGTAGCCCAAGATCGATAATAGAAGTATGTCGGTTTGGCCCGAGAGGACAAAGAGTATGAAGTATGGAACCTAGTATTGTTAAAGGTATTCCCTTGGAAAGGATTGATGAGGTTCGGAAAGAAAGGAAAGCTAAGTCCACGATTTGTTGGACCCTTGGATATATTAAGACGTATTGGGAAGTTATCAAATGAACTAGCCCTACCCCTGAACCTGCAACAAGTTTGCAATGAGCTCCAAGTATCAACGTTAAGGAAGTATGATTCAGAGGCGAGACACATAGGGGAATATGAACATGTAAACCTGCGACCAGGCTTAACCTATGTGGAACAACCAGTGAGGGTTATGAATCAAAAAGGAACAAGTGCTTAGGAACATGGTTATCAAACTAGTTAGAGTATGGTGGTAGAACCACAATACGGGAAAATTGACTTGAGATTTAGAAAGTGCAATGCTAGGAAAGTATCCGCAACTGTTTTCTATCTGATTCTGGGACGGAATCCTTTTAAGGAGGGGAGACTGTAATAACCCTAATTTTTGGAAATTTTTGAAACCCTGATGAATAGTAACTTTTGTCGACTATGCTGATTAAGGAAAATTATCAGACCACACTATATAGGAGTACTGTTATGGAAATTCTGAGATCGTATTAGTATTCCATTAAGTAAATGAGTGTATGTAAAGGTTGTCAGAATTCAAATTCGAACACTTTGATTTTTCCAGAAAATCCACCAGATACCGAAAGAATTGAGTATAAGGTAGCATAATTAAAATGATTTAAATTCAATGATTATAAGAGATGATCACTGTCACACCCCCAACTTAAATAGCAAAATAATTATAGCTATTACATCATTTTATTGAGTACTACACAACCAAAATCCAAGATCTTACAGTTTAGGGTTTGGAACAGCCCAACACTACCAACTATTACATCTGATTACAAATACCGAGTCCTCACACAACTATTATTACTTATTCTACCTGAGCTCGAACATAAGCATCAACATCACAGGTCTTACGGGCAGTCTGCTTGAATCTAACCATGGCTGCTAGCTGTAATATCAGGGTAAAGCAAGAAGTGAGCCAAAAGCTCAACAAGTGCTAACAATACAACGCAAAGCATAAATCGAGATATACCTTTAGGAATGACAATGGAATGACATAATCAATGATAATCGAGAGATAAAACTTATGTGAGTTGGCATCATTTTGCTTGCATCAAAACAATTTTAAAATCATTCTTAATCAAAATCATTTTATGACGCTACGGATTACAGCCGGTGATCAGCCGCGAAGTAATCCCGAACCTCGCTGGGTTCTAAAACATTATTGGGAATCCCTAGGCAACTTTTAAGCCTAATATAAGTGTGGAAAGGACTCGCGTCTCAGTCCAGATCCACCATTCAAGAAAACATTTGTCCCCCTTTGGGACTGAAAAATCCACGTTTTAATCATTTTAAAAACTGATGCCGATTTATGACAAAATCTCTTTCGACTGTAATTATTTTTATCAAGGGATTATAGATCAACTTGAAACACTGGAAATATGACACTAAATCTCAGGGCCATGATCTACTAGTCTTTACTATATTAGGGTAATTGAGAGGTTTCCATAAACAAGAACTTAGACAAGGAAATTAAGCCAGGCTATTGGATAAGATGAAAGAGTAATGCCAAACTAGGCTTAAAGCAACGGTTGTAGACAAGATATAGGTATTAGAACATCAAAAGATAGGCATCACTGGTTCCAATAGGATAAAGGTGTTAAAATATAAAGAAAGCGATCATCAGCTCAGTGTATAACAGGGTATCAAGCTTTAGGGTAAGGATAGGGTTATCAAACAATCATGAATGTATTTAAGAAATGATTGGCTTTTAGGTATCAAGATAAAGTTTCTATCGAGGTTATTTCAAGAGTTGAATCAAAGCATCAGGGTGCAACATCAAGATTTCTCAGGGATCAATAGCATGATAAACAAAAGGATCAATAAGATATTATAACGCATCTCTAATTTATCATGGCATTAAACTATCATGAAAGACTTTTGAACTACTTGCAATATGTACTCGAGGGTTCATGGCATCTCTATGTAACTCAAAGATAAACAAAAGATACGCTTGATTTAAATACATCAAAATGACTCAGGATAATTGCATCGATATATATATATGAACTGTTTACAGCAAATACGAAGGTCAAGTTGAATCACTTGCCTTGAGATAGACTGGTCTGGTCTGACTGGTAGGAGCAACAACTGGAGCTTCACTCGACTTTTAAGGCAAGTTTTCCCTCGTCTCGAGATCCTACATAAATAATAATAATCCTCATTATAATATATTCTTTCCATCTTAACCTATTTACAACCCGAAATTAAACATGGATGGCACTTAGGCCTATACACACTTAATTCATATCCAACATTTATATTTTTAAATATACACACGTAGCCACATAATCACATATCGTATATTAATACCAAATAACATCACATACACCATAACGCCACACTAGGCTTGGATGATCTCGACTCACCACTTAAATTACTTGGTCGCTAACTAAGCGAAGTCTTCGAATTTGGGCTTCCTAACTCAATGTGCCTTTCCTAAATTATCCAAAACCTATTGACCCTCACTTGTGCCTTTTGTTCTACTGACCTTATACTATCTTACAACTATGGTGGTCGACCTAATACTCACTTCTAAGTGTCCTAAAACTATGTGATAAGTGAAAGTGCTCACTGGTGTAAATTTCAGAATGGTAACTAAGGTTTCTTGAGTGCATTAGACACTCTTAAACTACAAGTTTTTCTTCAAAATTTTTACACAAGACTCTCCTGACCTAAGGGCATCTCATAAGCTTGATGTGGCTCAAAGGCCTGGCTTGGGCCTTCTTGGGCCTAAGCTAAAAGTCCAAGGTTCCCCTGTTTTTCTGGGCAGAAAATGCCCTGACTTGAATTAACTTGTGGCACATGGTTCTAGCTCATATCCTATGAACTATGGTTGGAAAAACTTCTCTGACATACCCTCTAACTAAGGCCCAATTGGGCCTAATGAGGGCCTACCCATGACATGGCCAAATCTCCCTATTTCTAAGTTGCAACAAAACTGTCCCCTGCTGGACAGATTTTGTTATTCTACTTGTGCACCTAACCAAATGACATGCAAACCTCCAACCAACTCCTAAAACCTATTATATACTCCCCATACTAACTTCTGGTGGCTTGGGCCTCAAAGTGCACATCAATGACATGGTCAAAACTCACTCTAAACCTCAGGGTACTAAACTGATTTTTCTGCAGAAACTATAACTTCTCATTTTCCAAGATTTTAACTTGACAAACCCAACTAACAACAACTAAATACTTAAACCAAGACCTATACTTGGTATTCTACTGAACTAACTCCCTTTTTCTTAAAATACCCTTGGTGAGATCATCCTTACCTAAGGTGCAACTATGGCAAAACAAAAGAGACTACTCTTAACAAATCGCAAATCTTCATGCCTTTGAAACAACAAGATATATATTTTTATAAAAGATAACCACAAATTATTACCATGCAACAAGAAGCATAAATCAATATTATCACATTATTCCTACTGAAATTAAGGCTCACTAACAAAATCTTTCCAAATAATCAAAATTTCACAACAAACTAAGAGAATTCCACATGCATGCATGCCTTCGGGTTTTTCAAACCAAAACAACATGATTTCCAAATAAATTTTTATCATAATTCAACATGCAAGCCTAACATGGATTACAACTAAATGATCAACTAGCATGCAAAAGGATTTTATCAAGACTTTACTACAAAATTCATGTTATCATCACAAAATACACAAAAATGTTAACAAGGCAACAAAACACCATCCATTCGGCTCCTATCAAGTCATGGCCGAATGGATTAGGGTAAAAACAGCATTCGCATAGGTGTAACACTCTTATGTCTAGCCATTCTTGACCCTATGATACTATAACTCATGGTGAAAGCCTTAGATTCACAAGAATCAAGGAGGTTCACTTTGAGTTTAACAAAAACATCACCATGCAAGGTCAAAACATAGGTTTTTCACTCTATACTTTTGAAATATATAAGAATAACATATAGGGAGTAAAATTACTTGAATATAAGATGATTGTTTGGGTGAAAGAATGAAGAAATGAAGGGGATGGAGGGCCTCGGCTATGGGATGGCCGAGAGTGAGGGTTGAGCCGAGAGGGAGGGAGGAGAAAAGGGGAGGGTGGAGTGAAAATGGAGTGATCATCACTTTAGTTTTGTTTTTATGTCTTTGACTAGACTAAATGTGAGTGGATTTAGGAAATGACAAGAGTAACCCTCTAGCTAAAGTTAGGCAAGTTTGCATGCAAGGTCAAGGAGGTAATTTGGCTAGCAAAATGTGAGTTAGTGGGGTGGAGAATGTCTTCTTTGCCCTTTGGTTAAATAGAAGAGAGTTTGCATGCAAGGTTATTCATGTAATTTGATAATTATTAAGCAACTAATTTCCAAAGATTTATTTTTATATAATAAAGTACAAGTTCAAAAATTATAAAATTTATACCATAAAATAACTTGGATTTTTAGAGACTTTATAAAAATCATTTTCAAAATTTGTGTACAAAATGTCTTTTAAAAGAAAATTTTTCCAAAGCTTAGAATATTCCTTATAAATCAAAAATAAAGAAATTAAATAAATTCTTGCTTTGAAAAATCATATACTACCCAAAGCAAATTTATAATGCAGAAATTTTCACTCACACAAACGTACAAGCATTGAATATATTTTTATTTAACTTAATATTATTCACAAATAATATTACATAAAATGCCGGTCGTAACATCCTCTCCCCCTTAAGGGATTCTGTCCCCAGAATCTAAGAGAACAGATGAGGATACCGGGAACGCATATCAGACTCTAACTCCCAAGTCGACTCTTCGACCTTAGGGTTCCTCCAAAGTACTTTCACTAACTTTACTGATTTATTTCTAAGACTCTTTACTTGCCAGTCGAGTACTTTAACCGGTTGCTCCACAAATGACAGGTCTGCCTGAATTTCTACAGGTTCATATTCTATCACATGGCTAGCGTCAGGATTGTACTTCTTAAGCAACGACACATGGAACACATTATGCACATGCTGATACTGAGGTGGTAAGGCCAACTCGTAGGCCACCTTTCCTACTTGACTCAAAATCTCAAAAGGACCTACGTATCTAGGTGCTAACTTTCCTTTCTTGCCAAATCTTATCAACCCTTTCCTAGGTGACACTTTTAGCAACACAGCTTCGCCAATTTGGAATTGAACATCCTTACGCGCTGGATCCGCATACTTCCTCTGTCTATCTTGAGCAGCAAGCAACCTTTTCTGAATTAACTTGACTGAGTCATGCAACTGTTGTACCAATTCTGAGCCGAGAATTCTTCCTTCTCCTACTTCATCCCAACTTGTTGGTGATCTACATTTTCGCCCGTACAAAGCTTCATATGGTGGCATGCCGATACTGGAATGATAGCTGTTGTTATATGAAAATTCAATTAATGGCAGGTGGTCGTCCCAACTTCCAGCAAAATCGATTGCACAACTGCGCAACATGTCTTCAATTGTTTGAATTGTTCTTTCACTCTGGCCATCAGTCTGCGGGTGATACGCCGTGCTCATATTCAACTTCGTGCCAAGACATTCCTGGAATTGCTTCCAGAATCTTGAGTTAAATCGGGGATCTCTGTCTGAAACTATTGATACAGGTACTCCATGCCTTAATACGATTTCGTGCACATACAGATGAACCAACTTGTCCAGTGACGACTTCTCATTTATTGGAAGGAAATGCGCCGACTTCGTAAGACGATCAATTATAACCCATATTGCGTCATGTCCGGACTTTGTTCGTGGTAGTCCTACTATAAAGTCCATAGCGATGTTTTCCCATTTCCATTCTGGAATCTTCAGGGGCTGAATTAATCCGCTTGGTCGTTGATGTTCTGCCTTTACTTTCTGACAGGTATAGCACTTCGCAACCCATTCTGCCACGTCTCTTTTCATATTTGGCCACCAAAAGTTCTTCTTTAAGTCTTGATACATCTTGGTGCTTCCCGGGTGGATTGAAAATTTCGAATGGTGGGCTTCATGGAGGATCTCATTCTTTAATTCAGATACATGGGGAATCCATATTCTGGATGAAAACCTTAGTATTCCTTGCTCATCCCTTTTAGTATTAATCTCTTCTCCAGATAACTGATTTTTCTCTTTTTCCATTACTTCCTCTTGATACTTCTTTATCTTTTCCAGTAGTGTTGGCTGAAAGGTCATTGCATGACAAACTTCTTTGACTTTCCCATAAGCACAAAGTTCCAATTCAAATTTTCCGATTTCTTCAGATAACTCTTTTGATGTTATCATTGCATTCAATCTTTCCTTCCGACTCAGCGCATCGGCCACTACGTTCGCCTTTCCAGGATGGTAATTTATCGAACAGTCATAGTCCTTAATCAATTCCAGCCATCTCCTCTGCCTCATATTGAGCTCTTTCTGAGTAAAAATGTACTTTAAGCTCTTGTGATCCGTGTAGATTTCACACTTTTCTCCATAGAGATAGTGTCTCCAAATCTTGAGTGCGAACACTATGGCGGCTAGTTCCAAGTCATGCGTCGGATACTTTAGCTCGTGCGGCTTCAACTGTCTTGACGCATATGCTATTACCTTACTGTGTTGCATCAACACACAACCCAAACCCTTATGTGAAGCGTCGCTGAATATTACAAAATTCCCTTGATCATCTGGAAGTACTAACACCGGAGCTGTTACCAACTTCTGTTTTAACTCTTGAAAGCTATTTTCACATTCTGCACTCCATTCAAACTTTTGATTCTTTCTGGTTAACTTGGTCAATGGTGTGGCGATCTTCGAGAAATCCTTGACGAATCTTCTATAGTATCCGGCCAATCCTAGAAAACTTCGCACTTCCGTAGGAGTCCTTGGCCTCTCCCAACTCATAACTGCATCAATCTTCGCCGGATCCACTTTAATTCCATCATTTCCAATAACATGCCCCAAAAATTGAACTTCCTTTAACCAAAACTCACATTTGGTAAACTTGGCATACAACTTCTCTTGTCGGAGTATCTCCAATGCTATCCAGAGATGCTGCATATGTTCTTCTTCCGATTTAGAATAAATAAGGATGTCATCAATAAATACCACGACAAATTTATCCAAATACTTCTTAAATACTCGATTCATCAGATCCATGAATGCGGCCGGAGCGTTGGTCAATCCAAACGGCATTACTAGGAATTCATAATGCCCATATCTGGTCCTAAATGCGGTCTTGGGAATATCTTCTTCCTTGATCTTTAATTGATGGTATCCCGATCTCAAGTCAATCTTCGAAAAACATTTTGCTCCCTTTAACTGATCAAAAAGGTCATCTATCCTTGGTAGCGGGTAGCGGTTCTTGATCGTTACTTTATTCAACTCCCGGTAATCTATGCATAGACGCATACTCCCATCTTTCTTCTTCACAAAGAGAACAGGTGCTCCCCATGGCGACGTACTTGGTCGTATCACTCCCTTATCCAATAATTCTTGTAGCTGGCTCGCCAACTCTTTCATTTCTGCTGGTGCCATCCTATACGGAGCCTTTGAAACTGGTTCCGTGCCTGGAGCAAGGTTGATCTCGAACTCAATTTGTCGATCTGGTGGTAAGCCTGGTAGTTCGTCGGGAAACACATCGGGGAACTCATTAACTACAGGAATATCTTCCATGCTGGGGCTGCCTCTCTCTGAATCCACTACATATGCTAGGAACGACTCACAACCTTTTCTAAGTAACTTCTTAGCCTGAATAATTGTAAGAAATAGTCGCTCTTGCCTCTGTCCCTTAAATACTACCTTCTCTCCACTCTTCGTCTTTAAATTCACTCTCTTGGTCTTACAATTTATCTGCGCGCTATTCTCTCCTAACCAATCCATTCCTAAGATTATATCAAACTCTCCCAGCTTGAAGAGTATCAAGTCGGCCGAGAACTTATATCCCGAAATATCAATCTCACATTTTGGACAAAATTGATTCACAGGAATCTTCTCTTGGTTCGCAATTACCACATTTACTACCTCACTCATAGCCGTTTTATCACATTGGATCTTATCAACAAAAGATTCTGATATGAAAGATCTTGTGGCTCCCGAATCAATCAATACTTTGGCTTTGACATTATTGAGTAAAAGTGTACCTGCTATCACCTCAGAATTCTGAACAGCATCTTTCATCTTTAGATCAAATGTCCTTGCTGTTGCTTGCGGGGTTGGTGCGGGTGGTGGAGGTAATGCCAATACCTCAGCTGGCACGCTTGCACTGGTACTTGCCACGTTCATCAGAGCTCTGACTGGTCCTGTTGCCTTACACTCCCTAGCCATGTGTCCAGTCTTCCCACATTTGTAGCACGTAACTCCTGGCCTCGGCATCTTGCACTCATTTGCCAAATGTCCCTTCTGATTGCACCTATAACAGGTCATACTCAGCTTATTGCATACTCCGGGGTGCCTTCTTCCACAGTGCTTGCATTCTGGCCTCTGGAACCTGTTTTCTCCAACTTGCCCTTGGCTTGCCTGATTGTTCCCTTTTGATTCTTGCCTTTTGCCCAAATTTCCTTTCCTTTGAAAATTTCCGCCCTTCTGGAAACCAATCCTCTTTACATTCCGATCTTGCGAATTTCCAGCTTCAGACTTTTCTCCATAAAATGGAACCTTCCTCTTCTTGTTATCCCTCTCTTTCCTTGACTGCATCCCATTATTCTCAATCAGAGCAGCTTTCTGTACTACTCCCGCATAAGTCTCAAGTTCAAACATAGCCACCCTATCTCTGATCCAAGGCTCCAATCCTTGCTGAAATTTCTTTGCTTTTTCTTCCTCAGTGCTGGTATATTTTGTCACAAACCTTGACAACTCAGTGAACTTCTTCTCATATTCCAGTACAGTCATGTTCCCTTGCTTTAACTCAAGAAATTTTAGCTCCATCTGATTCTGCACTGTACTTAGGGTAATACTTGTCCAGAAATAACTTCTTAAATCTCTCCCAAGAAATCTGCTGAGTGACTTCCATAGCTTTTACTGATTCCCACCAATAAATGACTTCTCCCTTCAAGAAGTAAGTGGCATACAGCGTCTTCTGATCGTCCCCTAACTGTACCAACTCAAAAGCCCTTTCTATCTCCTTGATCCATGTGTTTGCTATCACTGGATCAGTGGTATCATGAAATACAGGTGGATTCACACTCTGAAAAACCTTGAAAGTGACAATTTGTCTTGGTGGTACTGGTGGTTCAGGTGGTTGATATGGCTCACGGTTATCTTGGTTTTCAATTCGTTGTTGAAGAGTTAGTTGTTGTTGAGCTATAGCATTGGTTTGCTGTTGCAAGGTTTCCAGTAGTTGAAGAATGTTTGGGTCTGTGGTGGAGGTGGTTGTTGGGTTCTTCTTTTTGGGAGGCATGATCCTGAAATAAGAGTTGTGTTATAACAAATATAATTGATAAAATGATTCGAGGGTATCGCATGGCATTCTTGTTTACATATGGGGTCACGTTTCCAAATTAAGCAGATATGATGATAAAAACATAAAATAACAGTTGAGAGCAAATGGAACAATAGCACATAATTATTGAAATTTTAAAGGTCACAGTACATAGGATTGGGATATAGTCTGATTCTAGAAATAACAGGCTTATTTAAAGGAAAGACGGAAACAACTGGGGATTCCATAGAGTCTAATAGTACAACAACATGAAAGGTAAATGGAAAGAACTAAGGCTCCACTCCATCTGAACGGGGCTTGGTAGACTTTTCCTCTCGAAGTGTCTTCACAATGCTCTGGAGCTCATCCGCCACCATCTGAATGACATACTGGCTGGTACGGTCCCGGTGTGCTGGCATCTCCTCAAGCTTAGTGTTAACGTACCGAACCAAGGTCTCAAGTCTCGCAATCATCTGCTCCTTGGGCTTCCCTTCGTAGTTTCGGCTGTCCGGATACACGTTCTTCAGTCGGTCTATCAGTCGGTCGTACTTGCCCTGAAGCATGTCGAACTCGCGCCTCAACTCAGCATACACGGAGAAAGCAATAGTGTCGTCCGACCCAGAGGATGACGAGGAATGCGCCCTTTGCTGACAACCAATAAGAGGAGTATTAATAATAATTTACTTTACCTACTCTCTCGCATAATATCTATAACCTACTCACAAGTCCTATAACCTATTTGGGCTGTTCAGGGACTCTAAACCGTAGCTCTGATACCAAAACCTGTCACACCCCCAACTTAAATAGCAAAATAATTATAGCTATTACATCATTTTATTGAGTACTACACAACCAAAATCCAAGATCTTACAGTTTAGGGTTTGGAACAGCCCAACACTACCAACTATTACATCTGATTACAAATACCGAGTCCTCACACAACTATTATTACTTATTCTACCTGAGCTCGAACATAAGCATCAACATCACAGGTCTTACGGGCAGTCTGCTTGAATCTAACCATGGCTGCTAGCTGTAATATCAGGGTAAAGCAAGAAGTGAGCCAAAAGCTCAACAAGTGCTAACAATACAACGCAAAGCATAAATCGAGATATACCTTTAGGAATGACAATGGAATGACATAATCAATGATAATCGAGAGATAAAACTTATGTGAGTTGGCATCATTTTGCTTGCATCAAAACAATTTTAAAATCATTCTTAATCAAAATCATTTTATGACGCTACGGATTACAGCCGGTGATCAGCCGCGAAGTAATCCCGAACCTCGCTGGGTTCTAAAACATTATTGGGAATCCCTAGGCAACTTTTAAGCCTAATATAAGTGTGGAAAGGACTCGCGTCTCAGTCCAGATCCACCATTCAAGAAAACATTTGTCCCCCTTTGGGACTGAAAAATCCACGTTTTAATCATTTTAAAAACTGATGCCGATTTATGACAAAATCTCTTTCGACTGTAATTATTTTTATCAAGGGATTATAGATCAACTTGAAACACTGGAAATATGACACTAAATCTCAGGGCCATGATCTACTAGTACTTTACTATATTAGGGTAATTGAGAGGTTTCCATAAACAAGAACTTAGACAAGGAAATTAAGCCAGGCTATTGGATAAGATGAAAGAGTAATGCCAAACTAGGCTTAAAGCAACGGTTGTAGACAAGATATAGGTATTAGAACATCAAAAGATAGGCATCACTGGTTCCAATAGGATAAAGGTGTTAAAATATAAAGAAAGCGATCATCAGCTCAGTATATAACAGGGTATCAAGCTTTAGGGTAAGGATAGGGTTATCAAACAATCATGAATGTATTTAAGAAATGATTGGCTTTTAGGTATCAAGATAAAGTTTCTATCGAGGTTATTTCAAGAGTTGAATCAAAGCATCAGGGTGCAACATCAAGATTTCTCAGGGATCAATAGCATGATAAACAAAAGGATCAATAAGATATTATAACGCATCTCTAATTTATCATGGCATTAAACTATCATGAAAGACTTTTGAACTACTTGCAATATGTACTCGAGGGTTCATGGCATCTCTATGTAACTCAAAGATAAACAAAAGATACGCTTGATTTAAATACATCAAAATGACTCAGGATAATTGCATCGATATATATATATGAACTGTTTACAGCAAATACGAAGGTCAAGTTGAATCACTTGCCTTGAGATAGACTGGTCTGGTCTGACTGGTAGGAGCAACAACTGGAGCTTCACTCGACTTTTAAGGCAAGTTTTCCCTCGTCTCGAGATCCTACATAAATAATAATAATCCTCATTATAATATATTCTTTCCATCTTAACCTATTTACAACCCGAAATTAAACATGGATGGCACTTAGGCCTATACACACTTAATTCATATCCAACATTTATATTTTTAAATATACACACGTAGCCACATAATCACATATCGTATATTAATACCAAATAACATCACATACACCATAACGCCACACTAGGCTTGGATGATCTCGACTCACCACTTAAATTACTTGGTCGCTAACTAAGCGAAGTCTTCGAATTTGGGCTTCCTAACTCAATGTGCCTTTCCTAAATTATCCAAAACCTATTGACCCTCACTTGTGCCTTTTGTTCTACTGACCTTATACTATCTTACAACTATGGTGGTCGACCTAATACTCACTTCTAAGTGTCCTAAAACTATGTGATAAGTGAAAGTGCTCACTGGTGTAAATTTCAGAATGGTAACTAAGGTTTCTTGAGTGCATTAGACACTCTTAAACTACAAGTTTTTCTTCAAAATTTTTACACAAGACTCTCCTGACCTAAGGGCATCTCATAAGCTTGATGTGGCTCAAAGGCCTGGCTTGGGCCTTCTTGGGCCTAAGCTAAAAGTCCAAGGTTCCCCTGTTTTTCTGGGCAGAAAATGCCCTGACTTGAATTAACTTGTGGCACATGGTTCTAGCTCATATCCTATGAACTATGGTTGGAAAAACTTCTCTGACATACCCTCTAACTAAGGCCCAATTGGGCCTAATGAGGGCCTACCCATGACATGGCCAAATCTCCCTATTTCTAAGTTGCAACAAAACTGTCCCCTGCTGGACAGATTTTGTTATTCTACTTGTGCACCTAACCAAATGACATGCAAACCTCCAACCAACTCCTAAAACCTATTATATACTCCCCATACTAACTTCTGGTGGCTTGGGCCTCAAAGTGCACATCAATGACATGGTCAAAACTCACTCTAAACCTCAGGGTACTAAACTGATTTTTCTGCAGAAACTATAACTTCTCATTTTCCAAGATTTTAACTTGACAAACCCAACTAACAACAACTAAATACTTAAACCAAGACCTATACTTGGTATTCTACTGAACTAACTCCCTTTTTCTTAAAATACCCTTGGTGAGATCATCCTTACCTAAGGTGCAACTATGGCAAAACAAAAGAGACTACTCTTAACAAATCGCAAATCTTCATGCCTTTGAAACAACAAGATATATATTTTTATAAAAGATAACCACAAATTATTACCATGCAACAAGAAGCATAAATCAATATTATCACATTATTCCTACTGAAATTAAGGCTCACTAACAAAATCTTTCCAAATAATCAAAATTTCACAACAAACTAAGAGAATTCCACATGCATGCATGCCTTCGGGTTTTTCAAACCAAAACAACATGATTTCCAAATAAATTTTTATCATAATTCAACATGCAAGCCTAACATGGATTACAACTAAATGATCAACTAGCATGCAAAAGGATTTTATCAAGACTTTACTACAAAATTCATGTTATCATCACAAAATACACAAAAATGTTAACAAGGCAACAAAACACCATCCATTCGGCTCCTATCAAGTCATGGCCGAATGGATTAGGGTAAAAACAGCATTCGCATAGGTGTAACACTCTTATGTCTAGCCATTCTTGACCCTATGATACTATAACTCATGGTGAAAGCCTTAGATTCACAAGAATCAAGGAGGTTCACTTTGAGTTTAACAAAAACATCACCATGCAAGGTCAAAACATAGGTTTTTCACTCTATACTTTTGAAATATATAAGAATAACATATAGGGAGTAAAATTACTTGAATATAAGATGATTGTTTGGGTGAAAGAATGAAGAAATGAAGGGGATGGAGGGCCTCGGCTATGGGATGGCCGAGAGTGAGGGTTGAGCCGAGAGGGAGGGAGGAGAAAAGGGGAGGGTGGAGTGAAAATGGAGTGATCATCACTTTAGTTTTGTTTTTATGTCTTTGACTAGACTAAATGTGAGTGGATTTAGGAAATGACAAGAGTAACCCTCTAGCTAAAGTTAGGCAAGTTTGCATGCAAGGTCAAGGAGGTAATTTGGCTAGCAAAATGTGAGTTAGTGGGGTGGAGAATGTCTTCTTTGCCCTTTGGTTAAATAGAAGAGAGTTTGCATGCAAGGTTATTCATGTAATTTGATAATTATTAAGCAACTAATTTCCAAAGATTTATTTTTATATAATAAAGTACAAGTTCAAAAATTATAAAATTTATACCATAAAATAACTTGGATTTTTAGAGACTTTATAAAAATCATTTTCAAAATTTGTGTACAAAATGTCTTTTAAAAGAAAATTTTTCCAAAGCTTAGAATATTCCTTATAAATCAAAAATAAAGAAATTAAATAAATTCTTGCTTTGAAAAATCATATACTACCCAAAGCAAATTTATAATGCAGAAATTTTCACTCACACAAACGTACAAGCATTGAATATATTTTTATTTAACTTAATATTATTCACAAATAATATTACATAAAATGCCGGTCGTAACAATCACTAAAGGAATATAAAATATTGGAAAAGGTTTAGGGAACCCAAGTAATAAGATCCCAAATATGATCTCTCAAACGACAAACGAGGACGAAAGTTAAGCGAATTGTATAACAGATAAGCGGAAAGGAAGAGACATGTGTTAAAAAGGATGACATGGGCTTGATGATGTAAGCATGGTTAAAAGATATTTAGCTAAGATTGAATAATTGCCAAGTATTGGAACATTGGTTAATTAAATCTAGGTTAAACTAACCAAGCAATTCATTTCATTTTCCAAGACAAACAAGAAGCATTTTCATTTCTTCATTTCTTCATTTCTTCCCTTGCTCTCGGCCAAAATCAGAGCAGCAAATTCAAACTGCCATATCTCCTTCAATACTTACTCAAATATTATGTTCTATATATATTTGGAAAGGTATTGAGATGGCCTACAACTCTTGTTCACAAGTCTCATCCAAATAAGCATGGTAAGAACCTAATTTTTACAGTTCTTTCAATAGGACTTTTAGAAACTTCAAAACTTAACTTTGTGTTTTCTTGATTGTTTGTGAGATCCAAACTCGTATAAGGATTAATCAAGATTTTAAGGCTTCCTAGCAACTTTCCCCTAAAAAATAAAGGTATAAAACTTCTGGACCTTTAAGTACTAAGTTTGTTTGCTTGAATTTTGGGATGGTTTGGATGGATGAGTAGTTGTTTGAATGATTAAGTTTGAATTGAACTTTGATTGTTAAGTACATTAGTTGATTATGGAGATGGTATAATATTGAATTGGATTAAGGATCTTAAACTTGTTTTGGCTAATATCAGTAGCCTAGGTTTGAATATTGAAGTTGTGAATGGATTTTAGTTGGAAGGGATTGATTTGAAGTGGTAAAAATATTGGAAATCACTAAGTTCTAGTCGTCATAATGCCCGATTTTCCTTAACTGTTTCTGTGCTTACTTTAGGACCCGTGAACTCACTGTAAGATTCTGACCTTTTCCATGTTTAGATAGTTCATATTACGAGCTTCGTTTTGATATGTCGTTCACCTAAATCCGACTTACGAGCGATGAGAAATGGCCGTTTTAAGTAACGGCGTTTCGCGAGCGAACCCCGAAACCTCGGGTAACTTTGAGACCATAATTGAGACCCTTAAATGATTAATCAAAACACGAAACAATTATGTAAGGTGGATTAGGAAGTTGGTAAAGTACTCGCGAAAGAGTCTCCTTAAAACGTTTAATGGTTAATTTTATAAAAATGGTGGAGTCGAGGGTACTCGAGCGACTTATGTAAATCGTTAAGTGTAAAAGCGAACGTTAAGGTCTAAGTGGATAAAGTCTAGTTTCTTAAGCGACTGTGGTTTAATTCCGGCATATGTTATTGTTCATAGGTTACCGGATCCACTCTAAGCTTAAGTCTACCCCGGAGCACTTAGACAAGTTTTCCAACCCGTTATACTGTTGTTGTGATGTAAATATATTGATGCATTATCTTGAGATAAGTGCATGGTTGTTTTTAGCAAGTCTTGCGATATATTGGATCATGTCAATATGATATGATATATATATATATATATATGCATGCCTTTATCGTAATATTGACATCTCATTGTTGATTCAATTGATTATAAACTGCATAATACATATGCTAGAGATAAGCAGTACTTGCGTATACCCTTAGTATAGGGGACCCAGAGTTGAACATTTTTCTAAACCGGGAGGCGATGTTCCCGAGTATATTATATATATATATATATATATATATAGTTTTCAAAACTATTAATCGAATAATGTTTATTCGATAGTTTTATAATATAAGTGAATATTATTTTTTTTAAATATTCATTTAAGATTCCTATTACGATCAAAGACTAGTTTAATTACTTGAATAGAGTTTCTACTTATGAAACTTATTTTATTTCTATTATTTAATGAATATTAGTCTGAATATTCATTCGAGGACTTATGAATTCGCTTATTGTATTTAATGAATATTAGTCTGAATATTCATTCGAGGACTTATGACTCCGCTTATTTTATTTAATGAATATTAGTTTGAATATTCATTCGAGAACTTATGAATCCGCTTATTTTATTAAATAATATTCTTTATTTTCTTAAAGAATAATGTTTCGTTATTCGCCAAGTATTCGAGAAATGATTGATATCGTCAATCATTCTTACCTTAAATATTTTTAGAAAGTTAGTTTCAAAACTTTTACTTCATTTGCTTTGATAAAAGCTATTCGTTATTGGAATATTATTTATAGCATAATATACAGACATTTTTTGATTATCTTGGAATTGATTTATTCTATGAATTCATCCTTATTCCAAACCCTTTGAAAAATAATTTTGAATCTTCAAAATGATTTTAAAGGTTAGAGCGGATCCCAAAACTTGTTTTCAAATTTAAGATCTTCCTTTCGAAGGGGACTTGAATATTCGCTAAATAAAATCTGAGGGATCTGGATCCTTGATATATTTTTATATTCGCAACGAGGTTGCTGATTGATAAACGAGTTTTTGATTACTTACCCAACACTCGGCAAGTAAAATTCTTGAAATGAGTTTAATCTATTAACAGGCATCGCCTGGGAAATATCGGTGAGTATTCCCTTCCAACTAGATACGGCTTCTTGGTGGAGCCGCATCAATAAGTTTCTACTTGGGGAAATGGGAACGAGCTTTACGTTTCAGAGTCATGGATTTCATCTGAACTAGGAGTGGCGTAAGTGGTCGAGTGGCACCGGCCCAGCCTTATTATATTTTCCCAAATGGCCCGGAAGTTCCGCTAAGACGGTCCATTCCTTAGGAGTCCAGCGTTCGGTCAACAAGTAAATACGACTGTTCTCCTCTACATATAGAAAACTGTGGGGTTGTACCACTGCGACTGATCATCGTAAGTGGCCTTCCTGGTGCGGCAAACTCCCGTAATGAGTTCATCATCCAGTTTGGATATATCTGCAACACTACCCAGAGCACTTCGATAGAAAGGATACGGCTGGGCGACTGTTGAGTGTTGGCATGGTCGAGTTTTCAAAATGATGTTTCCATCAATTGAAGTATCTAGTAACTTCATATTTTGTTAACGATCTAAGATTTGAGTTTCCTTAAGCGGATAAAAGCCCTCAAGAGTATTTGTGAAAATGAGTTATATACAAGTCTTACCTTGTAACTTCATCAATATATGATGAACTTTTGAAACTGATTATACCTTGAATGGTGGTAGTTCAAGTAGTATTCGGAAAAGATATAAGTATATTAGAGTATCTTGTAACTTCATCTTTTTAACTTATATCTAGTAAATGATTATCTTATGCATGACAAAGATTTTCAGAAAAATGTTGAGACAAGGTTATATATATGAGATCACCTTACAACGATATTTTTATACAGTTATAAACTGGAACTCTGTGTATGTTATGCATGGCAGAGGATTTCAAAGATTTTGAAAAGTATATATATATTGAATATTTTTCGACTTCTTCGCGTTAAGATATCAACTTGGTTCTTGTTTGCTTGACCAAGACTTTCATGAGTACTATGAGAAGGCTCATATATTGTTAATTACTATACATGTTATTTTGGTGGGCTTGTTACTCACCCTTGCTTTATTCTTTCATCACACAACAGTTGCTAGACAAGATGAACAAGACCAAGCTCCCAATTCACGAGTGGATAGGAAATGTTCCGCAGTTTCCTGTAGGCATTGATGCCGCTGTAGCTGAGGTAGGAACTACCAATAGGGTAGGTTTTCAACTGCTGATGTAACAGACTTATGTATATTTATGAACTGTAATAATGGCAAAGAAAATGTAAATTTATTCAAAAACCCTTTTGAGGTGTAATGGCTTACAATTGTGGAATAAAATGACTTGTGTTATTTTTTGGTATTCATCTCTAAGACTATAACTTATGGTGTGTGTGTGTGTATTGTGGGGTCATAGTACGCAGTAGTTGGCTGTTTATTAAGATTAAGTGTTATTAAGGGAAATGGAACTCGTGAGAACCCGGATCTCCGACTCCGAATTTGGGAGTGTTACAAAGTATTTTATTATTAGTCTTTTGTCAGCCATGATCTCATAATGAGTCTTTTTATGATCTTTATTAATCAGGGTATGATTTTGAGTGTAACACACTGTGTTGACGGCTTCAGCCCATAAGTAGATATGAAGTCTTGATTCACTTAGCATAGTCCTTACTACTTCAACCAAGGTATGATTATTACTTTCTACTACTCCATTTTGATGTGGAGTTCTTGGTGCTGAATACTGTCTCAAAATACCTTTTATGTGCAGAATTCATTAAGAAGAAGATTCTTAAATTCTATTCCATTATCTGATATGATCTTCCTGATAGGTAGTTTTGCTTCCATCTCAATCTTCTTTATGTGATCAACAATCATCTGTGGTGCTTCATCCTTTAATTGTAAGAACAACACCCATGTGTACTTTGAGTAGTCATCGACTATCACTAAAGCATATTTCTTCCTTGATAGTGAAAGCACATTCACTGGACCAAATAAATCCATGTGAATTAACTGAAGAGGTTCAATTATGCTTGTCATTTCCTTGCTTATGTGTGATTCTTTCTTTGACTTCTCTTTTTCAAATGCTTCTTGATAGATATCCATATGTGGTAAGCCTCTCACCAACTCCATCTTTACTAGTGAGTTCATTGTCTTGAAATTCAAGTGTGAGAGCTTCTTGTGCCATAGCCAACTTTGTTCTGATGAAGCTTTGCTATAGAAATACCTCATCACCCCATCACAGGTAGAACTAGAGATGCACAAAAAGTCCGGGCCCGATAATCTGGCCCGACCCGATCCGGTCAAAGCACGATCAAGCCCGAATCGGTCAAAGCCCGGCCCAGTCCCGGCCCGGGCTTTGGGCCTCGACGGGCCCTATATTTTTAGGCAAAGCCAGGCCCGGCCCGGTTAAAAGCCCGGGTTTGGCCCGGCTCGGCCCGATTAAAAGCTCAAAAAAACCCGGTTATAATCTGATTATTCTAACCTATTTTCTTATATATTTATAAATTCACATTTACTATAAATATAAATAATACTTTAAACACATATATATTTACATATTTGTGATTAATAATATTATTTATATACTTCGTTGCATAAATAATGAAAGAAGATATAATAAGTACACTATATATATTTGGATATCATTGTTATCATAACAATGATAAAACATATTATTCTATAAACATGTTTATTTTTTGCCGAACTTAAATGTTTTCAACGAAGTAATGTTTTCATAAAATATTCCATGTAAACTAATACATTTTTATGATGATCTAGTTGCTAACATATGTATTCTTCGGAATCTCTAATAATACTTGATCCGATTTAAATTAGAAAAAAGCCCGGCCCGATCTGATCCGGCCCAAAAAAAGCCCGGTTAGGCCCGCCTCGAGGGCCCAAACGGGCTCTGACATTTTCGAAAAGCCCGGCCCGGTCAAAGTCAAAGCCCGAAAAGTCCGGCCTGGTCAAAGCCCGACCTGATGGGCCTGTTATGCATCTCTAGGTAGAACTCAATTCAGCTACGAACAGATTACCTTTTCTTACTTCCTACAAAGCAAGCTTCTCATTTTTTCTGTGAGTGATCAAATACCTTTCTGGTCTGAAATCAACGTTGTATCCTTTATCATAAAATTTACTAACGCTCAGAAGATTATGCTTTAATACTTCTACAAGAGACATGTTTTCGATGATGACATTCCTAATTTCCAAATTGCCATATCCCGTAGTAAATCCTTTACTGTCATCTCCAAAGTTAACTATAGGGCCATCTTTCTCAACCACACATGTGAGTAGGGACTTTTCACCTGTCATGTGTCTAGAACACTCGGTGTTCAGAATTCACATGATCTTTTCCTTTCATACCTTACCCTACAAATACAGATTGATTAAGAAGACTTTGGTACCCAGGCTTGCTTGGGTCCTGAAGGTTTATGGGTAGAAATATGATCAACATCTGATGTAACCTTAACAGGCTTAGTTTTCACTTTGATTTTTTCCTTCTCAGTGCTAGTCTCAACATTAATGTCAGACTTAGATAAATGAGGTACTACAGTCTTTGCCTGTGTGTGCTCATTTCTCATGCTTGTCTTAGTGTCAATGCAAGTGCTAGCAGTTACATAAAAAGCTTTAAAATACTTAGACATGGTAACAAATGTACATGACATACAACCAGCTACGCCACAGGGCTCATGAAAACTAGGCATGTTAGGCATGGCATGCATACTAGAAGATGTAATATATTCTACTTTAACCTTTGTGCATGCATATGTAAGGTGTGCGGCAGAATTACATTTATTACACAATTTTCTAGATGCAAGTGAAGAAGATGCAAAATTAGATTTCTTATTCACACCTACCATGCCATTCATGTTCTTCTTATACTTAACCTTAACACTTTCATCAGTCTTAGAGTCATTTATGGTGTCTAATTTTTTAAGTGTGTCTAGTCATTATTTATCCACCTTGTTACCTTTGTCAGTTTTGGATTTTGCCTTACTAACTAAAACCTTATGAGTCTTAGGGGATACCTCTACCTTCTCTTTCTCCTTATCCTCAACAATCAATTCCTCATTGATCAACAAACTTACCTCATCTAAAGGTTCTGAAATAGATTCAGTGAACATCAGAGATATAACATCCCTAATAACATATGGTACCTTCTCTGAGATAAACATATTTGTCTCTGATGCACCAACATATTTTTTACCTGCTAACTTAAAATAATCAAGTCTTATGGATGTCTTTGACTTGAACCTCTGACTATCTATTATATCCTTCTGAGTCAAAGCTGCATATTTAAACGCCTGTAATTTCTTTTTTAAATCAGTAATTTAGGTTCTAAGAATGGCTTCTGTGTCTGCGCTGCACTTAACCTTATTCTCTAGGTACTCATTTTTCAGCTTAAGGTCTTCTAAGGCAACTACAAGCAATTCTAGTTCTTCGTTCCTAGAGGTTAGACTCTCAACTTTAAGAACTAACTTATCATTTTTAAGTTTATATGCAAGCATGCTTGTATGAACATTATATAATTCTAAAGTAAGTTCGTGTACAATAGATTTGTATTCAGATCCAGATATATCAATAGTGGTAAGTTCAGGAACCTAAGATAATTGTGGTGATTCCTCTGCGATGTCTGCCATAAGAGCTAGATTCACATACTCTTCCTCTTCATCCGGATCAATATCATCCCAACTTTTTCCTTCAACAATGTATGATATTCCTTTCTCCTTAACCACATATGCATTCAGCTTTTGTTTTAGCTTCTCATTCTGTCTCTTTAGATTTTCGTAAGTTTCTTTCTTTTCATATGAATCCTTTCCTTTTGCTGCCTTGGGCTTTCTGCATTGAGATGCAAAGTGCCCCAATTCATCACAGTTGTAACATCTTATTTTGCTTTTGTCTACCCAACTTAACTTGTATCATCCTCTAGAGCTTGTCCCTGATGAGTAGCTTCCTTTCTGAAATCTGCCAGATGAACCCCTTGACTTGTAGTTGGCATTTCTTCTAAATCAGATATGATTGAATTTTGAATCCATGTAAGCCATTGATTTGTCTTCCAAATCTTCAAGTTCCTCTTGAGTATAGAACTCACTTTCATCTTACGGCTCACCTTGAGCAATTTCAGCTACAACAATTTTCTCAGTTGTTGAGGAGGGTGCAACCTTAGCGTCCAAAGTTTCAGGTTCATGGGCAACAAGTGCAATGGTTTTTGTAAGTGTCGTACTCTTGTTGTCAACAGAACCAGGGCCATAGATTATAACTCTCTGCTCTTGTTTCAATTCATGGGTTCTTAATTTTCCATAAATCACATCCAGGGGCATGGTGATAAAGTCAAGTCTTTCCCTGATAGATGTGTTTTTTTGTTCCGGGTGAATTGGTATAGTTAGCATGAATTTCCTATTGGAATCACGTATCGGATAAATTTTCCCTTATAATTGCAGTTCGCTCGGTAATCTTGCATATCTTTCAAAAAGATAAGACAGTTTTTCTTTGGATTGTAGTTTAAACGCTTCATATTGAATCATCAGGATATCCATTCTACTTTTCTTGACTTCAGCAATACCTTCCATTAACAGCTCAATGGTTTCCCATATTTCCTTAGCACTATTACCTCCTAAGAGTTAATGACTCTTATCTTTTTCGGTTGATTCCACTATTATGAGTTGAAGGTTTATGTCCAGATTTATCATCTCCCTGTCGGAATACATATATTTTGATGGATCCCTAGGAGTGGATGGGGAAGGAATTCTTACACAAGTAGTGGTAGCCCATTCAGCAACCACTTCCTTTGGAACATAAGGACCATTCAGTAATATCCCAATATATAATTGATTCGAAACTTTAATAAACAACATCATCTTTTTCTTTCATAGGTTGTAATTTTCTCGATCAATTGGGGGAACCTTGATACTTCCAATTCTTTGGTTGTTCATCATCTTACCGGAATTAAAATTGTTTAAGATTTAAAAATTTCAAGATTGAAAGAATTTGAGAATTAAAAAATTTCAAGAAATCACAAGAACTCGTTTCTTTCTCCTGCTTGATTTGTATGTCAATCAACAAGCTATCATACCAATTGCTAGTCCCAAAGTATCATAGAAGGGGGGTTGAATACGATACCTACAATCTTTTTCGATTCATTTCAAGTTCTTCGTTAAATTTACGGAATCAAAAGAGACACAAAATAATTTGAGAAATATATTATTTTATTAATATAAACCTTGAGGTTGCTACACTCTAATCAATCAAATAATTAGCTACAATAAATTCAACAACATAACAATATGTTTACAAGCTAATAAATTTGGCCTTCAATGGAGTTTCGTAAAAATACAGTTGGGAGCTGAAGAAGAAAAACCGGATAAACTGAATTCATTCTGCTTCTTTTGTGTAGACTTTAAATTACTTTGGACATGTGGCTTAATTTCAGCTAAGTAATAAAACAATTGCTTCTTTGTTTATAATGAATTTTCCAAATCATTAGTGGCAACAAGAGGGTGAAGCTTTTTCTTGGAAATGAATTAACTTGCACATGCAGGGAACAAAATCTTCCTTGTTGATTTTCTTCTAAGGTGCACACACAGATGAACCACATTGCCTTGGACATATTCCTCCTGAGGTGCACATAAAGGGAAACTAGTTCCCTTAGAAATATTTCATGAGTTACGATTACAAGGAATTTATTTTTCTTAGAAACATTTTTTGACTTGCTGCCACAAGGCAATGGTTTTCCTTGGAAGCATATCTTGACTTGCGACCACAAGGCAATACTTTTCCTTATGAGCATATCTTGACTAGGACACTTTTTCATTCCCTTGATCCCCTCTACATTATAACAACTTCAAATCTTCTGCATGATTAATTTAATTCTTTTCTTATGTGTAGATGCTTGGTGTCCTGGTCTGGTTCACAAACAACTAACACTGAATTGATTTAACTCAATCTCTTTACAATTCTGAGCTGATACAACTTGTTGGTAATTCATTACTTCATTCACTGAAACCCTTGATCTTCAATACTTCAAATCAATACATTTCGTTGTCATTCATTGTCACTACAAGTCCTTTGACATTTTTATTATTTGCTGAAACTTGAACATATTAATGAATTTATTTTCATGACCTAGTTACGGACTTAGAGCATTAATTCCATGTTTTGATTTTTTGTATTTATACAGTCTTCATCTTCAGGATTCTTATGCTTCATAGTTAATATTATTTATCTGTTTATGTTTCATGGTTATATTTCCTCTGTTATATGTTACGTTACATTATGCTTTACACATATATATATTGTATCCTTTCATTCATTCCATTACTTTAAATAAAAATATAATTAATTTATAATAATAAAATATAATGATATATATATATATATCTTTATATGTATATAAACATACACACACGTTATAATATTTTAAACCCAATTACTGAATTTTTTCGTTCTAACGTGAATTTATATTTAACGAACTATATTAGTAAACCAAAATTTATACCATTAACTATAAATAAGAAACACAACAGTTTTTATTTTGTATATGTACAAAGGCCATATAAATGCCAAATGAGTTAACCTATCAAAATTTGGACAGAACATGATAAATCTTATATACAAGAGTCAAACTCTCAACTAACTCAAAATCAATTCAAATTTACCACTTATTTCCCTGTCAATTTAAATTTAATGTTTTTTATTAAAAAAATGTGGCCTCATTCTTTAAATTTTAATATTACGTAACACAAATTTTCACAATTTTTTATTCAATTTTCAAATATATCTAATTCTAAGCGTAACTTTATTTAATATTATTTTTTATATTTACAAACATTGCTAATAAGCATTATGATTACACATATATATGTTACGATTTTTAAAAAAAGTAAAGAATTATTACCGATAGTATGCACAATTTTTTAAGCTAAACGAAATATGTGTTAAACTTATGTTATAAATTATTTAAAAAACAATTTTTTTACACTAATAAAAGAATTACGTTTAATAAAAAAATTAATCGCGGACAAAAAATCTTAGTATTTATATACACCCTAGCTTCCTACAATTTCTTCTCCGGACGCGTACTATCTTTTCAGAGAATTTTCATGGTTGAAGTGAATTTGTTTAGTAAATCAAGTTCATTGCACAGCAACTTTCAATAATATTATTTAGAGTTAAAAACACTTTCTACCCTCAAATAAATTTGAAAAAATAATTTCATGCCGAACTTTATATAACTTGCACCCCTCAATTTCAACTTGCTAAGTCACTAGGGGAGAGCAGAAAATCGCACAAATCGCAAAATCCGCCCGCACCGCACCAATCCGCACCGCAAAACGCGGTTTTAATTTTCGTGGTGCGATTGCGGTTTGAATTTTTAATAAACCGCGCGGTGCGGGTTATGGTTTTAAATTTCTAAAGTTTTGTTCAAACCGCACCGCACCGCAATATTTAATATGTTATAAATAAATAAATATATATATATATAATATACTTATATTCCTATCAGATCATCCCACTAAATATTTACAGCCCAATACTTAATTAGGTTATTGTTTGCTCTTCAAACTTAATAATAATTCATGATTAAATTTTGGAGCTGCTATTTATGTCTTTTGTTTTGCATTTTTAAGTTATTTTTGTTTTGTAAATGAATTTCTAAAAAAGTTAAATTTTCAGGTGTGTAATTTCTAACTTGTATTATTGAAGAATATTGGCGAATTTGTGTTATATTATTCAGAAATTTGATTAAATTTAAGTTTTGTATTTTATTTAAATCTTTCGAACTTTTAAAATGTAAACCGCAGTGAACCGCACCAAACCGCACCGCATTTTTGTGGTGTGGTTTATGCGGTTTTTAAGGGTACGCGGTGCGGGTGCGGTTTGGAAATTTGATCAAACCGCATGTGGGTTTGCGGTTTGAGGAAAAAACCGCACCGCCCGCACCGCGCTCACCCCTATAAGTCACTATGCATCCTTTTGGCGATTATAAGTAAAATAATAAAGGGTAAAATAGGAACGCCATCTTAAACAATAGAAATACAAAAATAAGTTAAAAGCATTTATAAAAATGAATTCTTTTGCATTAAATATTAATATTAACTAAAATATTTTCAATAAATGCACATTAAAGTAATAATTATGACAAATAATTAAAAATAAAACAATTATATTTAAATTAAGTGTTTAATTAAAAAAATAAAAAGTTATTCAGAATTTAATTTTAGTAGAATCATATAATTTTTTTCATTAATATAGAAATTAAAAGTCGAAACTCAATTAAATAATATTATATGAAAATTTTAAAGTTATTATTTTATAGATATAATAATAAATTTTATTTTTTAACATAATCTGAAAATAAGAAATTTATATCAATTAATTGTTTACTAAAACTCTCATTTTACACCTCAACATTTTAATCATAAATGACAAGGAGATGCTTCCTAATTGGCGGGTTAAAGTTAAATGGTGCAAACTGAATTTACAGTACTCTTGAAACACATTTCTTATGCAAATTGCATTAACCCTATTGTTTAAATCCAGCAGCAGTGCACTGCAAAGTCTAAGGAGTCTAACAATCAAGTGGTCTCCACTGAACCATTGCGTAATTATGTATACCTGATTTTGAATTAGACATGTTGTTTGTTATTTAGAAAAAAAAATATATAACCCTTTTACATTTGTCACATTTCTTGCTTCCTGCTGTTGAAAGTAGCACATATTTCAAGACAAAAATGTAACTTTAAAGTCAAGATAGATAATTTTCATGTACATATTGAACAACTGTAGTTGTACGGTGAACATGTTTTACGGAATAATGTAAATTAAAGTCATCCAGATATTTTTCACGTATATATCAAACAAGGGCGTAGCATATTCAATTAGCAAACTTTATTAATTCTTGATTTTTGTTCATTGGGTTTTATTCATTGTGGTTCATCTGTGGTTTGCTTGGCTTTGTTGCCTTTATTCTCTTCTTTCCTTTCTGAGAAATATCCATGGCCTTCACTTGTGAGAGGACCTCAAGTGAACCTTATGCATAATAAAAGCAGACCAGTTATAATGAAGACTATATGTCATACAGGAGACACCTCATCTTATGAACTATAGTAAGTATCCAGGTGGGTTAGTGTTATCATTGTTATTATTTGCACAAGCCACATCACATATCCAAATTGTAGTTTAAAACTTAATGTTTTAATTATGAACGCGAGATTTTACTGACTTTATTTGATCTAATATTATTTCAGGTTATGGTGAGCGTAAAAGACTTTTACTTCTTCAGGTATATCTGACTTGTTCAGGTAAGAACATATATAGTGAAAAAGTTTAGTTACCGTTGAGCCTAAAATCAGCCGTGGGCCGGATTTATGGCCCATAGGAAGAACTGGGCCTTGCGGATGGCAGAGCAGGGGATATTAGACACGTATGGATTACTATTGTAGGGGTATAGGGAATATGGTGATTGCCTATCTGAAGGGGCGTTAGCAAAGGAAAGCTAAAAGCATAGTTGATGGACGCCTAATACCCCAGGGTCTCTGTAATATGTCCAGACGCTAGGGTATTCGTGGAATGTCATTTGGTCGGGCTATTCTAACAGTAGCAAGAGGCCTGTAGAAGTAGTGCCCTAGTCGGAGACGAACTCTACAATGGGATAGTAAGAAGGAAACGACTCCTAGTGACTTGCAACTGCTTACAAACGGATTTATTTGATGCATGTATGGAATATACATATATATGGTTGATAAATACAATAATTACATGGATAAGTAAAGGTTAGTGGTTTATTAGTAGTAGAACTCTCTTATCCTAGCCTAAACCTAGCTGGATAAGGATCAAGAACAGCCCTAAGCTTGGGCAAAAACGTGGTTGACAAATCTGATGAGGAGTCCTACAGCAACTAGAACTACATGCGGACTTGATTCCTATAAATATAGGATATGTAGGCCATTTGCGGGGTTACACACATACACGTTTCTCTACTTATAATTCAGTAGAAGCATTCGTGAGATCTCTCGAATACGTCTATGACTGAGTAGGAATTATTCAGTCACCACGTCTCGGAAACCTTGTAAATTCAGTCCAAACGCAGCCTTGCTTGCCACCGGATTCCGGCGAGTTAAGCGTATACAGCTGTCACGAAGAGGCCGTCGATCAGGCCTAAATCGAGGCGTGCTTCCCGTTATTTCAGCGATTTCCTCCAAAAAGTGTTGTACCAAATTCCTCTCACAACATTTATGGCACTAGAAGGAGGGGCAATATCGTGCTTGAATTAATCTCTAGAGAGGAGAGATGTCGGGAAGTTCCGGTAATGAACGAACACCAAGCGAGAGTCATAATGACCGTGAAGAGGGAGATGGAGGAGTTACGAATTCGAAGCTCCTCAGGAAGATTGAACGGATGAGTCAAAAGATTGTTTTCTTGGAGAAGAAGTCTCTAAGAATGAAAAGGTGGAGGCGAAAATATGATGGTAGCGGCCAAAAAGCTAAAAAGGCTCAAGTCTCGTCGGTTCGCCTTAACTTTGATGATGAAGAAGAGGACCTGGAAGACGATCAGAAGAAACCAACGTTTTCTGACGTTGAAACTGATCAGGAAAATCCTGATTGGAATACCGATGAGGAGGATTATCACGAGTCTGAGGGCTCCCCCACGCGTAGCATCAGCGTGTTTGATAGGATGGGGGAAAAGTTGAGTAACAAGGACCTCCGTTATAAGTTGATGGAGACGTGAGATAGAGCTGAATGGCGAAAACAAACAGAGAAATCAGCCTCGAAGGGGTCTCAAAGAGAAAAAACAGTCTCTCGGGCTTCTCAGAGGGAGAAATCAGGATCTCGGTCTCATACCCAGGACCGAAGATCCCGTTCAGTGAAGACCCCGGTTGTGGAAGAGGAGGAGCGCAATGCTAGCTCTCATCATAAATATGTGATACCCTTCAGTGGGGATTCCACTGATAACTCAGATGCTGAGGGTAGTCTCTTCTCGGATGGAGAAGACAAGCAATATAAGGTGAAAGACTTGAGGGTAGCCCTGAGAAGGTTAAAGGCCGAAAAGCATGCACGCTCTAGTTTAACTGTTACATCCCCCCTTTACCAGAAGAGTGAGAGACTCTCCTCTTCCGCGTTCTTACAGGGGGGTAGGGGACTTAAAGTTCAGTGGAATCACAGACCTCGTGAAATATTTGAGCCGCTTTAACACAGGAAATTGAGGTATACCAAATTAATGACTTGACTAAGTGTCGTCTATTGGCTGCTACACTAAAGGATAACGCCCACCAGTGGTTTAAGAGGCTTCCAGCTAATTCAATTAGGTCTTGAGGCAAATGAGCGAAATGTTCATGTCCCAATTCCGGGCATCGGTAGCATACGCCACACCTGCCAATACGCTGGAAAATATCAAGCAAAAGGATAATGAGACTTTGAACGAGTACCTGAAGCGTTTTAACGACGAGGTACCCAAAGTGAGGAAAGCCTCAGAAGAGACTTATAAGAATTTTCTGATAGCCGGGGTTAAGCCAGGAACGAATTTCTGGAAAGAACTTCAGCTGCGAGAGCCAAGGACTCTAGCAGCCTTCTATGCCAAGGCAGAGCCCCATAAGTGGTGGAGGAATCTCTGGCTAAACTCAAAAGGGACAATAACCCAGGAGGCTCGGGAATTGGGGTAAAAATAAAAGGAATAGGTCCTATAGCCCCAAAGGAAGGGGGGTATGCTCGTAGAACCTCATATGGGACGACCCCGTATAGTGAAAACCAGACGGAGAAGTCAGAAAAGGATGATAAGAAAGCCCTAATTACGGTGAATACCGCTGGCTCTCAAAGGAGCGCAAGTTATAAATATCCCGCCAAAAGAGAGGCTGCTAGGTATACAGAGTATACCCCCTTAACTGCCCCAATAGGGCATATCCTTGAAGTTGGGGAAAAAAGTGGCATTTTTCGTAAACCAGCCCGAAATGGGCTGCCTGGAAGGAAGGATATGGCTCGATATTGTGCTTTCCATGATGCTAATGGACATGAGACGGCGGAATGTCGTCACCTGAAGGACCACATAGAGGATCTGATCAGAAAAGGGTTTCTGACGGAATTTGTAGTTGAAGAAGCTAAAAGGTATAAAGATAATAAGGCGGGAAAGGAAGGAGAAAAAGGAAATCCCGAGAGACCCGTAAGGGCCAAAAGCATCCATACTATCATCGGAGGTCCTTACATTGGGGGCTCAAGCCGAAATGCCATGAAGAATTATGCTCATGAGGCAAGGGGGAAATCCTCACTAATGTCTGTAATCTATCAGAGAGGCCTCCCAAGTATTTTAAGGGGGAATCAGCCGACGTAACGTTCAGAGAGGCAGACGCCCGACACGTGCATCACCCCCACAACGATGCCTTAGTCGTAAACGCTTTAATTGGAGGAGCTAATGTATATAGAATGTTGGTAGATAATGGGAGTTCCATCAACATCCTAGCCTATAGCGCTTACTAGAAAATGGGGCTAGTAGACAGTGAATTATTACCCTGCTATAATGATGTGTACGGATTTATTGGTCCCCCCGTCTTGGTGGTGGGGCAAATTAAATTGCCTTTTACCTTGGGGGAAGAGCCTCGGACAGCCACGCGAATCACCGAGTTTGTAGTGGTAAATGAAGATATCTCCTATAATGGGATTATTGGCAGACCCCTGCTAAGGGAAATGAGAATTATTACGTCTATTCATCACTTCTCTATAAAATTCCCTACCCCTAATGGAATTGGATGGGTAAAGGGCTGACATGCAAACTCTAGGGAGTGTTACAGCAGAGCTCTGCATATGGCTATGCGAGCAAGTAGGCATCTGTTTGATGGGGGTTCAAGTGAAGAGTGCTATCGATACTTGGAGCCGGCTAATGAGAAAAATGGAAATACCCCTCAAGAGTGGAAAGTAAAGTCAAAAAGAGAATCTTGCAATGCAATTATGATTGTGCAACATCCCAGTGAGGTGCCATACACGGATGTTGTAATAACCCAAATTTTTGGAGATTTTTGAAACCCGGATGAATAGTAACTTTTGCTGACAATGCTGATTAAGAAAAATTATCAGACCACGATATATAGGAGTACTGTTATGGAAATTCTAAGATCGTATTAGTATTCCATAAAGAAAATAAGTGTATGTAAAAGCTGTCGGATTTTGAAAACGAGCACTTTTATTTTCCCCCGAGATTTCCACCAGACATTATGGGATTTAAGGAATTAATATTAAGATGAAGGATTTTAAATTCAAGTATTATAAAGGAGAATTAATTTAGGTATTAAAAATACCAAGAAGATTTTATCAATAAAACCATTAAGGTATTTAACCAAACGATCAACGAGATTGAGTGATAAACGGACAAAGAAATGAATAACGACTCTTGTAAATACCTTTGCAAGTGGCAAGGCAAGTGGATGGTTGATCAAACAAGAAACCAAGTGATAGTTAGGAAGGAATGGCTAGTTAATTATATAGTTAACTAGGGATGATCTCATCTCACCACAAATCACCAACACATGGCAAATGGTGAGATCATCTTCCACTAACTCCTTTGTTTATTATTAACCTAGCAAAATATCAAGACAACCCATCATTATCCACCACATTATTCCACCAACACAAGAAAGCAAAAACATTTCCTCCCCCATTTCCATTGCTCTCGGCCAAAACAGAACCAGCACACTAAAACTGCTGTATCTCCTTCATTTCTCACTCAAATATTGTGTTCTATAGCTCATTGGAAAGGTATTGAGATGGCCTACAACTCTTGTGCACAAGTCTCGTCCAAATAATCATGTTAAGACCCTCATTTTTACAGTTCTTTAAATCAGACTATTAGAAACTTCAAAGCCTAACTTTGTGTTCTTGATTTCTTTGGAAAGATCAAGCTTGTAGGAGGCTCCCTAAGGCTTTCTAGCAACTTAACACCTCCCAAGGAATGTATAAACTTCAAACCCTAGCCTTTACTTTATTTGTTAGTAAGTTTAATGGTTGGTTTTGTGAAATGAGAAGCATGGATTATGATTATTAGTAGTTTGGTTTGATTTGGAAGTGTTTTGGTAATTGAAGCTTGATTATAGTTCATAGGTCTTGATTGTGGTTGTTTGAGTTGAAAACCTTGGAGATTATGGACTGATGTGGTATGGTTTAGGTGAAGTTTTGTTGTATTGATGGTTATGAGTTGGTTGGTGGTTAATTGGAGTAGTTTAAACATTGGTAATCGCGTAAATATAGCCGTCGTAATGTCCGATTTACTTTAGACTGCTTTTGTTCATAACATTTGGACCCGAGAACTCCCTTCTAGATTATGACCATTTCCATGTTTAGATAGTTCATATTACGAGCTTCGTTTTGATATGTAGTTCGTTTGATTCCGATGTACGGTTTAGGAGAAACGACCGTTTTAAGTAACGGCGTTTCGCGAACGAAACCCTTACTCCTCGCCTTACTTTGAAACATAGGTTAAAGACCTTAAAAGACTAATTGAAGTATGAAACATTTATGTAAGGTGTAATAGGCAGTTGGTAAGACACTCGCGAAGGAATCGCCTTAAAACTCGTAATGGTTAATTTATTAAAAATGGTGGAGCCGAGGGTACTCGAGTGACTTAAGAGAATCAGTAAGCGCAAAACGAGCGTTAGAGTCTGAGTTGGTTAGAGTATAGATTTACAAGTGACTTTGGTTTAATTCCAACTTACTTGTTGCTTATAGGTTACCAGACTCGTCCCGAGCCATTCGTAACCCCCAGTCGCTCAGGCAAGTTTTCTACCCGTTATACTGTTGTTGTGATGTATATGTGTATATGCATGATCTTGCGATAAATGCATATTTGTTATTAGCAAATTCTTGCGATATATTGTAGCATGTGATATGGTATATATGCATGCCTGTTTCATATTCTTGGATTATATATCTGTTGGTGAAAATGCTTACAGTTGCATAATACCTATGCTAGAGATAAGCTGTATTTGAATTTACCCTTAGTATAGGGGATCAAAAGGTGAACATATTTCTAAACCGGGAGTCGATGTTCCCGAGTATAATATATATATATTTATATATATATATGGTTATAGTTTTCAAAACCATTAATCGAATAAGGTTTATTCGATAACTTTAACTTTATTTTATTATTGAATATTATTTCGAATATTCATCCGAGGACTTATGACTCCTTTATTTTATTATTGAATATTATTTCGAGTATTCATTCGAGGACTTATGACTCCGCTTATTTATTAAATAATATTCTTTATTTTATTAAATAATAGTGTTTCGATAATCAAACTTATTTTCGATTATTCAAATAAAGATCGTACTTTCGTATAAGTATATCTTTGGTTATTTATTATTCATTTCATGTATGAGTTTTAAAACTTCTACTTCAAATTATTTATATAGAGATTATCCTTATGGGAATATTATTTAAATAATAATATTCAGATATTTTCTAATATATCGGGACTGATTTATTTCATTAAATCAGCATTACTCCAAACATTCTTAAAAATGTTTTCGAGTCTTCAAAATGATTTTTAAAAGTTAGAGCGGATCCCAAAACTCATTTTTATATTTAAGATCTTCCTTTCGAAGGGGATTTAAATACTCGCTCAAAACCTGAGGGATCCGGCTCAGTGGTGTATTTTATATTCGCAACGAGGTTGCTGTTTTGAGAAAACATCTTGATTACTTGCCCATCGTTCGGGAAGTAAGTTCATCTATTTGAGTCGGCATAAGCAACATGGGCTCAGCGGGCGTCCATGAAAGTGTAAGTGGCTCAGTGGGAGTCCATCAAATGCGTAAGTGGTTGAGTGGCAGTCCAGCATAAGGTCCTATTGCGGCCAGGGTGATGACCAGTGGGGAATTCGTCCATCTACTAGTAGAAAAGGTTACTTATTGGTATCTTTGCCTGATCAGCAAGATATCAGGTTTATGCCAAAATTTCTTTTCTTTCCAAATTCATTGGATATTGCAACCCTGTTCATACTTTACATGACAGAGGTTTTCAGGAAATGTATGAGAGATATATATAGGTGTATATATATATCGGGACTTAATGAAGTATCTCGTAACTTCATTTCATTCAATAATATTTCAAAGATTGAATCTATTCAAGTATTATCTTGTAGTCTCATCTATGTGATGAACTTTTGAACTAATTATAACTTGAACGGTGGTAGTTCAAGTAGTATTTGGAAAAGATATAAGTATATTGGAGTATCTTGTAACTTCATCTTTTAGACTTATATCTAGTAAAGGATTATCTTATGCATGACAAATTTTTTCAGAAAAACGTTGAGACAAGGTTAGATATATGAGATCACCTTACAACGGTATTTTTATACAGTTATACACTGGAACTTTGTGTATATTATACTTGGAAGAGGACTTCCAAGATTTTGAAAAGTATATATGTATATATACTGAATATTTTGCGACTTCATCGCATTAAGATATCAAACTTGGTTCATTTCTTTTGACCAAGACTTTCATGAGTACTATGAGAAGGCTCATATATTGTTAATCATTATACATATTATTTTGGTGGGCTTGCTGCTCACCCTTACTTTCTTCTTTCATCACACAACAACAGATAGAAAAGATGAACAGGACCAAGCTCCCGATTCGCGAGTGGATAGGAAACGTTCCGCAGTTTCCTATAGGCGTTGATGTCGTTGTAGCTGAGGTAGGAACTACCAATAGGCTAGGCTTTCAACTTTTGATGTATCAGATTATGTATATTTATGAATTGTAATAATGGCAAAGAAAATGTAAATTTATTCAGAAAACCTTATAAGGTGTATTGGCAGATAATTGTGGAATAAAATGACTTGTGATTATTTTTGGATGTTCATCTCTGAGACTATAACGTGTGGTGTGTGTGTTTATTGTGGGGTCACAGTACAGAGTAGTTGATTAATTATTAAGATTGGGTGTTATTAAGGGAAATGGAACTCGTGACAACCCGGATCCCCGACCCCGGATTTGGGGGTGTTACAGAAGTGGTATCAGAGCTAAGCGTTATAAACCTCAGAGATGATGTGACGTTAAGATAATAACTAAGATAATAAGAACTCTTGCCAAGTTCATAGTCGGGCTACCTAACGTAGTACTGACAGTTAAAACCCTTATGGGAACCCTTATAAATATCGTGATAGAAGAGTAGTTCGTTATCGTATATGGTAGCGGGACTCCGAACCCTAAGGTTGAGGAGCAACAACGCGATGATGTTTTATTACTAATTGGAGATCGGATTGTGGATCCGATAGAGCGTCCTAACGCAGGACCGGATGATGTTCATATTGAGGATGTAGTGGTTGAGGATGTGGTCCTAGATGGGATTATTGCTGAGGAGGATCTCGTGGAGGATCCTAACAAGAATGAATAAAGGACCATTGAGGAATTGATGACCATGGTTAGGGAAACTACCAGAGGTAGGATTGGCCGGTCACTACCGGAGGTTCGTTCAAGTTCCTAAAGATAGTAGCCCCTTTAACGCGGCTAACTCGTAAGACTGAGAAGTTCGAATGGACAGAGAAATACGAGAACAACTTTCAAGAATTGAAGCAAAGATTGGTGATGGCCCCTATGTTGGCATTGCCGGATGGAAAAAGGAGATTTTGTGGTTTGTATTGACGCTTTGCATAAGGAATTAGGGTGCTTCATATATAGCACAGCAAGGTAATCGCGTACGCGTCAAGACAATTAAGGAAATATAAAATTCGATATCCCCACCCATGAGCTTGGGCTCGTGGCAATAGTTTTTTCCTAAAGATTGGAGGCACTACTTGTATGGAGAGAAGTGCAAGATTTACACAAACCATAGGAGCTCTAGTGCATTTTCACGCAGAAAGAGCTCAACATACGCCAGAGGAGACGGTTAGAGCTAATTAAGAATTATGATTGGGAGATTCTTTATCATTCGGGGAAAGCCAATGTGGTGGCTGATGCCCTTAGTAAAAAGGAGAGACTCAAGATAATAATGTCTTTGGGAGAGTTTATAAGAGATTTTGAGAAAATGGAAATGGAAGTGAAGGTAACCGGAGCCGGTACCGAAAAGCTGTTTGAGATTGCAATACAGACCGAATTATTGGAAAAGAACATATTGTGCCAGAAAAAGTGATGAAGGAAGGCAAAGAGCCAACAATTAGATCAAAGATTAATATCGAGAAAGATGAGAAGGGAATAATAAGGTATTCCTACAGAATTTGGGTTCCAAATGTTCAAGAGCTTAAAGATGAGATCTTAGATGAAAGCTAGTTTGAGGAATAAGATTTAGAGCAAAACCTGAACGTGATAGTCAGGGAGGTCGCCATCAAGATAGAATGAACCCATAACATAATGAAGTGGAAAATGAGGATTTAAAATGTATAAGATAACCCCAAGTATGGGAGAAGGATGAAACATTTCATACTAAGGAAATAGAAAGTCGAGTAAGGAAAGGAGACCCGAGACGGCACCCCTATACGGCAATTCATGGACCTGTCTAAAAAAGACTTAGACTATTATCCCCAACCACCACCCTGAGGAAACAATGCGGTGAGAAATTCTTTCAGGACCCTTAAGTCGCTAAGCTCTCTGAGTTCTAAGGAACAAGCTGACCCAGTTGAGGCAAGAGCCTGGCTAAAGGAAATACAGGAATCATTTGAGATTCTAAATGATTGACGAATCACAAAAGACTATTTTTGTCACTTACCCTCCTAAGAGAGAGGCCACCCGCCGGTGAAAGGCCAAGGAAGGCAGGAGCAAGAGATTATAATAAACTGATTTAAGTTCAGTCAATTGTTTTCAGGAAAGTACTTCCCAAGGTTATGGAGATAGTGTAAAAGCTTTAGAGCCAGAACAAAGGCAGACGAGTATGATGAATTGTGAATCTAAGTTGTAAAAGTTGTCAAGATTCGTTCTAAGGGCACGAATACAGAATGACGGGATGTTTGAAATCAATGCTTATGTTGTGTTGGTTCATGAAATAATGATAAGAGAAAGGAAAATAAAAAGAAATTGAAGTGGAAAGGAATATAACGGCAATAGAGTTTGAGGAATGATAAGGGAGTTGGGTATGAGGAAACCCTAAAGACTCGTAGCAATAGAAATAGAAAGGTATGTAATCGTCAGGATGAGGGTGATTCACCATGAGTTAAAATTGATGGTTGAAGGAATAAGAGATACATATATTTTATCCCCTGTAAGTTGGGAGGATTCGAGGAAACCTTGAGGTAATTCGAAGGATAAATAATGAGACGCGGATAGACTGAGGAGACAAGAAAGTAAGAAATTAGGAAAATTGGATGAAGGAAGTGACCTTCAAGAATATGAAGTGTAAGACCGGTGGCTTGATACCCAGAAAGGGAGACGCCAGGTATGAGAGATATCCCAATATTGAGGTGACTGTTGAGATAAACAACAAAAGAAAATGAGGATTTATTAAGAAGATGTTCACGTGAACACGACCAATATCTTCCAGAACATCCATGTTATCATTACCAAATCAGAAAAGAAAAGCGGATGACCATTGTTATCTTTTGGAGGCCATATGGATTGACCTCAATTTGAATAAGGATGCTATTATGAAATTAGGTATAGACTATCGAGGTGGGAATGATGAATAAGATAATCTATCAAGGATATATGACTTGATTTATCCATGGATGGATGCAGGTACCTTTTAAAGGTGGAATTAAGGATATAACTTCGATAACTTGAGATGAACCATAGGGGAATGCATGAAGGTTGGCATTTCACCCTTAATAGGGATAGTATGAGTTTTGACAGTATGAATTGGAAAATATTAAGGTAATGATGACCTTTAAGTATCAGTGGAAAAATTTTTCAGAAGCATATAGATAATGGTTCTAGTATTAGTAAAGGGTATTTTGATATGCCCTGTATCTAGGGAATACAGGAGGAACGAATCAAGGATAACCTTAGAGGTTTTACAAGGAGAAAGGTAATATTCAAAATTCTCAAGAATAGAAATGTTGATAAAGGAGATATGACGTAATTATAATGATGCCAAGTGGGGCACGTGTTAAACCACGAGAAAGTATGGATCGAACCAGTAAAGGTCGAAATTGTTCAGGGCAATTAAGACCTAAGATAAAAGATGTTCTAAGTATGATTGAGAGTTAGTCGTGACAGTGATTGACCTCTAAAGACTGAGGCAATAACTTATGGAAAAATGGTGATATTTTTTTTTTACTCATCAGATTTTAAGGAAAACATCTTCACAAAAGCAGTGATTGAAATAAGGTAGAAAATTTATTTGGAGGCGGTTAAAATGACATTGATTGTAAGGAAATATTACTATCAAGAAAGGCCAAAGAGGTGGCCGACACTTTAAGTGTAAGAGGACAATTATAGGCGCTTGTGCCAGAGGAATATAGCGATAATGGTTAAGGCTGTGAAGGTTGTATTATGGTTTGAAAGATTGACATTCCTTCTGATGACTGTGCAATACCCAACCGTAATAGTAGTTGGTAAAGGTTTAATCGTGTAATCGCCATGAACGGGCTATCTATCTCAGAAGATACTATCTTGAGAATACTCCAGGACTATGTTTCGAAAAAGACTAAACAAACCTTTGAGTTAAGTCTTCTATTGAAGGCATATGATTAAGAATGGTATTAACCTGCTATCGTTTCTTTGAGCGAAACTCTTCTGCAATTTTATCTGCTTCATGTCATGTATGTATGTCAGAATCAGGAGTATTCTTCATGAATCGTGAATGGTGATTATGTTACCTCCTTAGAAGGATTTGATACGACATATATGGACTTCGTATGGTTAGATATTAAGATTTCATGGAAAATGAATGATGACAGTAAGTCAGTGGTGGACCATAGTAGTGCAACAATGATTCTGCGAGTAATGAGTCGATTACAACCATGAGAATTGTATTGGAATGGATGTTGAGATTAAGTACCACTAATCAGGTCGTGGTAGTGTATAAGTTATCATTGAATAGACTAATTAAGTAGATTATTTACCTATTGAATATTTATTCCTCCTTATCAATTGAGGGTCGTATGACTATACGAGGAAGGTTGCGATGCAAGCATAGAATTCTAGTAACGATGATGTCTAGAATGGGATCCCAGGTTCGATTTTCAATGTCGAGGGAGTTTCAAAGGTGATTGTGTATAAGCTCGAGGAAGAGCATGGGTTCATAGAATGATGGACGGAATAGCAAAAATATTTAAGCATGTGAAATGCGATGCGATAATACTTGATGTTGATATATATACGTATATGATTTGTTCTCCTATGACAAACCTCTATAATTCAGAGGTAGGTTCCAAGCCAGATATTTTGTGGCAGTATATTTTTTTTCATATATACAATTCTCTTCATTTCGTTCTTTTCTCTTCTTTTCATTTCATGTAAGCTGAGAAGAACAACCCTTCCAGAAGGGGAGGTATTGCCGAATGACTATCTATCTGTGTGATAGAAGCCTAGTAGGATGCCATCTATTGTTTAATTGCTTGTCAAGTACTAAAGGCTGGCCACCTTCTGTACTAACTATGCGATATAACAAGTGTTCATGATCATAGTGATCTCTCAACAAATTCCTTTACTTCTATATGATTGATCAAACTTTGGGAAATAGAAACAGCTGAAAAAGGAGTAATAAAGTTGTGGTAGTATTCGGAATGGAAACACATTCGTGATACTAAGGTTGACGTGGTTATTAAAAGGTTATAGAACGCTAACGAGCAAAAGTATAACCAGTATAATATTAGGAACGGAAGGTGGTAGCGATTACGAACTGGAAAAGAATGGGTATTGAGAAGCAAAAGCTATAATGATAGAAGCTATGATGAGAGCCGGTGCAATAGACTTGAAAGAGTTTGGAATGATCACTTAGCACGAATTGAGTTTTTTTATGACGATGGATGATATGACAGTTTTGGAATGTCTCCTTACGAGGCCCTATACAGAAAGAGATGCCGATCTCCCTTGTATCAGAATGAAGTTGCAGAGTGCTAGATGTTCGGACCAGCAGTGGTCCAAGGGACCAAGGATATAATAGATCTAATCAGAGGACGGCTGGTAGTAGCCCAAGATGGACATAAGAGGTATGCTGATTTGACTCGAAAGGACAAAGAGTATGAAATAGGGGACCTAGTGTTGTTATAGGTATTCCCTTGGAAAGGAAGGATGAGGTTCGGAAAGAAAGGGAAGCTAAGTCCACGAATTGTTGGACCCTTGGATATATTAAGACATATTGGGAAGATAGCATATGAGCTAGCCCTACCCCCAAATATGTAGCAAGTTCATAACGTGTTCCACGTATCAATGTTAAGAAAATGTAATTCGGATGCCAGATAAATAGGGGCATATGAGCGCATAGACATGCAACCAGACGTAACCTATATGGAGCAACCAGGAAGGGTTATAGATCGAAAAGGGACAAGTGCTTAGGAGAAGGGTTATCAAACTAGTCAGAGTTTGGTGGTAGAACCATAATGTGGAAAATTGACTAGAGAGTTAGAAGGCACAATGCTAGAAAAGCATCCCCAACTGTTTTCTATCTGATTCCGGGACGGAATCCTTTTAAGGTGGGGAGACTGTAATAACCCAAATTTTTGGAGATTTTTGTAACCCGGATGAATAGTAACTTTTGCTGACAATGCTGATTAAGAAAAATTATCAGACCACGATATATAGGAGTACTGTTATGGAAATTCTAAGATCGTATTAGTATTCCATAAAGAAAATAAGTGTATGTAAAAGTTGTCGGATTTTGAAAACGAGCACTTTTATTTTCCCCCGAGATTTCCACCAGACATTATGGGATTTAAGGAATTAATATTAAGATGAAGGATTTTAAATTCAAGGATTATAAAGGAGAATTAATTTAGGTATTAAAAATACCAAGAAGATTTTATCAATAAAACCATTAAGGTATTTAACCAAACGATCAACGAGATTGAGTGATAAACGGACAAAGAAATGAATAACGACTCTTGTAAATACCTTTGCAAGTGGCAAAGCAAGTGGATGGTTGATCAAACAAGAAACCAAGTGATAGTTAGGAAGGAATGGCTAGTTAATTATATAGTTAACTAGGGATGATCTCATCTCACCACAAATTACCAACACATGGCAAATGGTGAGATCATCTTCCACTAACTCCTTTGTTTATTATTAACCTAGCAAAATATCAAGACAACCCATCATTATCCACCACATTATTCCACCAACACAAGAAAGCAAAAGCATTTCCTCCCCCATTTCCATTGCTCTCGGCCAAAACAGAACCAGCACACTAAAACTGCTGTATCTCCTTCATTTCTCACTCAAATATTGTGTTCTATAGCTCATTGGAAAGGTATTGAGATGGCCTACAACTCTTGTGCAAAATTCTCGTCCAAATAATCATGTTAAGACCCTCATTTTTACAGTTCTTTAAATCAGACTATTAGAAACTTCAAAGCCTAACTTTGTGTTCTTGATTTCTTTGGAAAGATCAAGCTTGTAGGAGGCTCCCTAAGGCTTCCTAGCAACTTAATACCTCCCAAGGAATGTATAAACTTCAAACCCTAGACTTTACTTTATTTGTTAGTAAGTTTAATGGTTGGTTTTGTGTAATGAGAAGCATGGATTGTGATTATTAGTAGTTTGGTTTGATTTGGAAGTGTTTTGGTAATTGAAGCTTGATTATAGTTCATAGGTCTTGATTGTGGTTGTTTGAGTTGAAAACCTTGGAGATTATGGACTGATGTGGTATGGTTTAGGTGAAGTTTTGTTGTATTGATGGTTATGAGTTGGTTGGTGGTTAATTGGAGTAGTTTAAACATTGGTAATCGCGTAAACATAGTCGTCGTAATGTCCGATTTACTTTAGACTGCTTTTGTTCATAATATTTGGACCCGAGAACTCCCTGCTAGATTATGACCATTTCCATGTTTAGATATTTCATGTTACGAGCTTCATTTTGATATGTAGTTCGTTTGATTCCGATGTACGGTTTAGGAGAAACGACCGTTTTAAGTAACGGCGTTTCGCGAACGAAACCCTTACCCCTCGCCTTACTTTGAAATATAGGTTAAAGACCTTAAAGGACTAATTGAAGTATGAAACATTTATGTAAGGTGTAATAGGTATTTGGTAAGACACTCGCGAAGGAATCGCCTTAAAACTCGTAATGGTTAATTTATTAAAAATGGTGGAGCCGAGGGTACTCGAGTGACTTAAGAGAATCAGTAAGCGCAAAATGAGCGTTAGAGTCTGAGTTGGTTAGAGTATAGATTTACAAGTGACTTTGGTTTAATTCCAACTTACTTGTTGCTTATAGGTTACCAGACTCGTCCCGAGCCATTCGTAACCCCCAGTCGCTCAGGCAAGTTTTCTACCCGTTATACTGTTGTTGTGATGTATATGTGTATATGCATGATCTTGCGATAAATGCATATTTGTTATTAGCAAATTCTTGCGATATATTGTAGCATGTGATATGGTATATATGCATGCCTGTTTCATATTCTTGGATTATATATCTGTTGGTGAAAATGCTTACAGTTGCATAATACCTATGCTAGACATAAGCTGTATTTGAATTTACCCTTAGTATAGGGGATCAAAAGGTGAACATATTTCTAAACCGGGAGTCGATGTTCCCGAGTATAATATATATATATTTATATATATATGGTTATAGTTTTCAAAACCATTAATCGAATAAGGTTTATTCGATAACTTTAACTTTATTTTATTATTGAATATTATTTCGAATATTCATCCGAGGACTTATGACTCCTTTATTTTATTATTGAATATTATTTCGAATATTCATTCGAGGACTTATGATTCCGCTTATTTATTAAATAATATTCTTTATTTTATTAAAGAATAGTGTTTCGATAATCAAACTTATTTTCCATTATTCAAATAAAGATCGTACTTTCGTATAAGTATATCTTTGGTTATTTATTATTCATTTCAAGTATGAGTTTTAAAACTTCTACTTCAAATTATTTATATAGAGATTATCCTTATGGGAATATTATTTAAATAATAATATTCAGATATTTTCTAATATATCGGGACTGATTTATTTCATTAAATCAGCATTACTCCAAACATTCTTAAAAATGTTTTCGAGTCTTCAAAATGATTTTTAAAAGTTAGAGCGGATCCCA